>NC_046664.1:95252191-95260431 GCF_010883055.1 Belonocnema kinseyi
TGAATTTTTCAAAAAAAAAAATTCTAAAATCGGTGCATAATTGCGTTCTAAATGTCATTTTGAACCTCGTTTTCCGATTTCACCCCACTGTGCGTCCTAACGATAGGATGCCAACGCACGCGATCGACTAGGTGATACTTAACCAAAAATATATACAATAAAAAGCTAACTAAGAAGTAAGCACTAGAAAGTTTTAGATCGCGGAATTGAACAAGATGAAGCTAGAAGTTGGCCAAAACTAGAAGATGCTCGCTCGCTCCATCAAAACATTAAAGTGCTATCTCGGGCGAGCAATGCATGAAGGTGCGTGCCACTTCTCGCTTATAATCTAAAGGCGAGAAGTGGCAACTTTCATGCTTTGCTCGCCCGAGATAGAACTTTCATGATTTGATGAAGCGAGTGAGCACCTTTTAGTTTTGGCCAACTTCTAGCCTCATCTTGCTCAATTACGCGAGCAAGACTTTCTAGCGCTAACTTCTCGGTTAGTTTTTTATTGTTTTTATTTTTGGTTAATTACCGTCAAGTCCTGTTGCGTGCGTTGGCATCCTACCGTTAGGACGCCTCGATATGCAATATTGTATTAAATGATGAGAGAATTGAACAAGTTGATTAATTCGTATATACCTTGGTAGCTTATTCACTAGGGACGGAAAGATAGATGAGTTAGATAGACGCATAAACGAAGGTAAAAAGGTTATTGGTAGAGCAGGTCCCCTTATCAGAAGTAAAAATATATCAAATAAAGCTAAAATGGCAATACATAATTTTATATCTGTACCGACTGTGATGTACGCTAGCTTGACATGGACCTATCAAAAAAAAGATAGGAGTAAAATTAAGGCGATTGACATGAGATTCTTGTGCATAATATGTGGAAAAGCTTAGACGGACAAAGTGAGTAACGAGATAATTCTCAAAGAATGTGATGCAGAAGAGACACTAGTTGACAAATGGAAAATAAATCGATTAGGCTGGTACGCTCATGTTGTTAAAATGCCAAATGAATGGCTAACGATACAAGTATAGCAAGATTAAGTAAATGGCAGCGTGTCCAGAGACAGACCGCAGAAAGAATGGTTAAAATATGTGAATGATACCCTAGTTAGAGGAGACATAAGAAGCCACAGAAACACGAGCACTTGCATGAAAAAATGCATGAACGTGAAAGAAGCTAGTGAAGTATGCCAGGACAGAAAATTATAACCGCAAATAGATAATAAAAAGAGTGTCAATAGAGTAAATGACTTCTGAAACAAAAGACCTTGGATACTAATGGAGCCAAGTGGGAAACCTTACATGACGACTTTTTGAGGATCTTCACTTGGAGTGATTGCTAGAGAGATTGATCAGCAATCTGGGCGGGAGCAATATTGTGGAATGATCGTGTAACTTAAATAAATAACACGAGAATTCCAGATCAATCAGAAAATTCTATAACTCTTTCCTCACATTACTCTCCTTCCCACCGAGCGAGTCACGCCCACCCCGAAAGGGAAATGTCTTATTGGTTAGACCTTACTAAGGTTCTGGTGGTTCGAAACCCACCTTGAAATGTAGGTCCCCCCATCGTTTACTTGACTGCAACCCAGTCCGTCAATGATGGGGTAAAAACCAGGCTTTGTCCAATATCTCGGGCACACTGCTCTCATCAGAACACTTGATTGCATTATAAATATATACCGGGACAGCCCCGTGTGAAGTAATCAAATAAAATCTAACACCAAACCAAAAATGTCTTGGACATGTTGGGCAGTTACCATCTTAAGCCTGTAATAACATTGTCCTTGCAATGTTTTATGTACGATATCAACGGAATTCAAGAGATTTCAAAAGAATTTTCGAATAATTAAGAAATGTTAAGGGATTCACAAAATTTTTAGACAGTTTAAAGAATGTTTAACTTCTCGACTCTACGTTTATTTTAGCAATGAAACAAGTAATGATACAAGTAATAAAATTTAAAAATTTCAACAGCCGAAATAGTGTTTAATCAGCATATTTATAAAAAAAGAATGAGGAAACTTTCATAAAAAATGCTTTGGACTCCCTCGCCACCCAATTAAAGATTACTAAGATTTTACAGACATCCCCCACCCACAATCGCTTACGTAATAAAATATATTCTAGTCAAGTTCATAATGAAATAATCTTTAACTTGATGAATGAAATTGATTAAAATTTATATATTGACTATTGCTACAAATTTTAGAAGAGAAATGTGAGCGTAAATAATGAAAAAAATAGTTAAGGACATAAGTGCTTATTTGACTATAGTTATATTTAAGTATTTTCATTCACTTTAGACTAAAGTCATAATCTTTATTTATTTTAAAGTAGCAAAGTTCTTTATATTCCTTGAAAGGATCTTCATAAATTATAATTGTCATGTTTTTATTGCAATACTTGTATTTAGAAATATTACTCCGTCACTCTGCTGACAAAAAAAAGGATTAATTTTGTTGCAGAGCATTTTGCACCAACGATCATTTGACCCTCGAGATCATAATGATCTGTCCATTCGGATCAATTTGATCTTATTTTTTAAGTTCATTTGTCAGAATAAGCAAAATGGCCACCAATTCTTGGCGTCGGGGGCATAACGACATAACCTAAAAATTGTATCCAACTGCACACAAGTGACAACTACACTTAACAGGTGATATTTTCTAATATCAGATTTCGTTACTTTATCCACTTTTCTAGTACAATAGACGATCAGAAACCATAAAAAGCTTGCACATGATCTAAAATACTCTAAGAAGATCAGCCATCTTTGTTTGACTTCATGCGTGATCCCGAATCAGATCATTATGATCTTAAAAGTCGATCATTCACTATGGCCAATCAAAATGCTCTTGAATTCGGTATCATTTACGTTGCATTTCAAAATGATATTGATTTCAGTATCGTTTTGAACACTTTTTTTACTGTGATAAAAGCTCTTGTGTCTCCACGGCTTTTTATGTGTTGTCGCCCACAGCCTCATGCACATATTCCTACAATTATTTCGTTTGTTTGTCTCTGGGTACGCTATCATTCACTTTGAGTTAATACACTTATTTGGTCAATCGTTCTTCTTTCATTCCCTCAACATCACTAACTTATTACTAATTTCGACCATTAGGGTTTTACCGCTTATATTCTGCAGAAATTGCATGTCAACCGCAATAACTGTACTCTTATTCTGTTCTTATATTTGTCTTTTAATACAATTTTTTAACTTTAATTGTAAGGCTCATGCTCTTTATGCTAGTATTCATTCTGCTCAAAATACACTGCAAGCCATCTATGGATTATGCCGTAACAATATTACCATCTACAAACACCAACCCACGTACCTTCACTAAACCGAGATCCACATCTTCTTCCCTAAGAAGACCAATATAATAAGCATCCAAGAGGATATAACTCACTCTGGCCTAACACCTTGTCCAATATCAAAACCACTCAGAGAAATGTCCTCTTGTGCCAAAAGGATCTTTCTTAACGGTAATGGAATTTTGTGTTAAATTGAATACATAAGGTACATAATACATAATACATAAGGTGTATTTAAAAATGAATACATTTGTAAATTAAAATGAACTAAATACACATTTACATTAAACTTATTTATTATGTATATCTAAAATAATATATGTATATATGAAAACTGAAATAATGCTGATGAGTGCTGGTGAGTGCTTACAGTGAGTTGCCAGTCGCCCGTATGAGTGAAAAGGTAAGTTAATTTGGTTAAACTAATTAATTTAGTTCTTCCCCTTATCGAATCCAAAGATCCGCATGGTGTCATGTACTTGTTAGAACGACAGCCCCTTTGCTACTTGTTCGTCTTGCGTTTATTTTGATCCGCTTTATTCCTAAACTCATTTTCGGACGTAAGGCTGTTTCCTTCGTTCTACGTCATATATAGATAACAATTATTGCTCAAAAATTATTATTATTCAAGTATTTTCTTGGCGGAAGGGGGGAAAAATGAAAGGAACTTAAATTTGTTTAGCCACCCCAACGATATGGGGCATTATTTTCGAAATTCAGTAAAAGAACGGATGGAAGATGTTTTAGTTTCAATGTAGCACGACTTGAAGGGTTATCCTATCAAACAAAAAATACCAAAAGTGACTCATTATTCGGCAAACGTAAATTTTTATCGTTTATTGAATGTTGTGCTTGGACGAGTTGTTAAGCGCACACGGATGAGTAGATCAGCCAATACTGGGCAGGTGACTGTTGTGGCATTACTTGTTAGACTCAGCAACGTTAGCTACACCAGCCCCAGCCCTTCTTAATTTTCAAGTTTTCTATAGCCCACTGAATTGCGAGCCAAATGCCCTCAAATGCGCTCAAATGCGCCACCGTTATTAATTTTTGCACCACAAAACTGTAGGAGTTTTATTAGGTGTTGCGGGAGGGAAGTAGCGTCACGCTATCCCCCCAATTTGAAAAATCACATGATCGTGAAAATCTTTAAATGCCCTCATATGCGCCATAAAGCAAAAAAGTTGCGCCACATTGATAACCGAGTTATCAGCGATCAAAATGGGTGGGGGGGGGGGGCTGGTGTCATTTTTCTAAACTAATAAAATTTTTTCAAATTCATCATACCTATTTTTCATAACTTCAAATGCGCTCAAATGCGCGATATCATCTTTTGGAGGTGGGGCAGTGTAACGCAGCTGTTTGCAATATAAAGTTGAGGACATGGATTGATTCGTCTTCAAATGCGCTTATATGCGCCATAATACTTTTTTCAAAATTCTGAAAATTATCGAAGATATGGAGGTAAGAAAATTTTACAAAGCGATGACCAACAAAAAAAAAGTTTGCATTCCGTGTTGATAAAAGGAGTTTCCTATGGGGTTTCAAATGCTCTCATATGCGCCATAAAAATTTCTTGAAAATCTTAAAAATTGCCCAAGATATAGAGTTAACAAAATTTTACGAAGTGATGATCAACCAAATAAAAAGTTTGCAATTAGCATTGATGAAGGGAGTTTGCTAAAGGGATTCAAATGCGCTCATATGCGCCATAAAGAAAAAATTTTGCTGCAAATTCATAACTGAGATCAGCGACCAAACTCAGGGGGGGGGGCTGATGTCATTTTTGTAAACTAAAAATATTTTTTCCGATTCATCATACCTATCTTTCATAACTGCAAATGCCTTCAAATGCGCCATAAATTTTTTTTGAAAATTTTGAAAATTCCCCAAGATATGGAAGTAACAAAATTTTACGAATTGATGACCAACAAAATAAAAAGTTTTCAATCCGCATTGATGAAGTGACTTTCGTATGGGGTTTCGAATACGCTCATATGTGTTACTTTAAAAATGAAAAAAAATCAAAATCAACCCCCTCATTGCCACTTGATACCGATCCACTATCTAATGGTATCTCCAACCCTATCAAAAAATCCGACGTAGGATACGACATCGGTAACCACTCCGAAAACTACGCAGGAAACGAGGTCGGAAACTACAACGTAAACGAGGTCGGAAGCGACGCCGGACACGACGCCGGAAACTTGATCGGAAATTGGGACTGGATACGTCATTTCCGGCGTCGTTCGCGACTTCGGTTCCGGGTGAAATTTTTTTGTTTCAATATGCACTTATAACTATGATACACTGAAAAAAAGTTACTTGTGCCAAATGTATTTTACTTGGCTGAAGTAAGTGATACTCTCGTTTATTTTCAAAGAAATATTTATTTGAGGCAAATAAATATAAGCACTTTAATTGAAAAATTATTTACTTCTGTCAAAGAAATTTTAATAGGATTAAGTTAACATTTGAAACAAAAAAATACGAAAAAACAAATACTTAAATAAACAACTGGATTCTTTCACCTCAAATTATAATTATTAGCATTCTTATTATCACACTTATTTAATTTGAGCGAATCAGATAATTTAAAATCTTGATGAACCTGAAACAGAAAAATTAGATGAAAAATCTACGTCCAGCTGGAATCGAACTCGTGTCGGTCGAGGGTGCAGTCCACAGCGATGACCACGAACCTATCTTAATATTGAAATTTTAATGCAGAAAGCCATATTTAACTCTCACTATAAATACAAAAGAAATATTTCTTCAAATAAAAAACATGGATATTTAATTTAACAGCATATTTCATGAATCTAAAAAATATTCAATTAAACAAAATTACGCCAAATTAATAAATGTTTGATTCAAGAAACTAATTTCTTCTTTGGAATAAATGTTTGTTATGAATAATTTAATTCTAGTAATAAATAAAGTATAAAGAAATAGATATTTATCTAAACACAATATCTTGTTGATCTAAATAAATACTTCATTGGTATAAATGCATAAACTCTTTTTTTAGGATTTATTTCATCAAACAAATAATTATGACATAATAATAATATTAATAGTTACTTAAAAATTTCAAACGAGAAACATTTTTTTATAGTTATTTCGTTATTTAATTCCCTACAACTCACTTTCATCGTTTTAATTGCGATAAATTATCAAAATTATAAATTAAATAAAATAATTTTATTCTCTCACTGGAAAAAAAAGAATTTTTGGAACAAGTAAATGCATTTACTTGATTCCTATTTCTTTGTATCAAGAAAATATTCTTCAAAAGTAGTCATTTTTATTGAAAACAGGCACATATCTCTTGTTGATCTAAGGAAAGGAATTCTTTGGCTATATTTTTTCGATTCAAGTAAATGTTTGTAACACCTAAGAAAATTATTTCATTGAATCAAAAGGTATAAATTTGTTAAAATCTGATTAGTCTTTCAAAGAAATATTTATTTGATTCAATGATTTCGATTCGTTGAATTGATTCAGACGCATTTATATCAATAATTTTTTCATAATTGAATGAAGTATTGAGGTTAATTTAAAGCAAAGAAGTTATGATTTAATTCAAAATAATAATAATAATAATAATAAAATTGAAAATATATTTATTTGTTACAAAGATTTCATTCATGTATACCAATGAAGCATTTATTTAGATCAGCAAGATATTGTGTTTAGATGAATATCTATATCTTTAGTTGAAAGAAATATTTTATTTTATTACTAGAATTAAATTATTTATGACAAATATACATGTATTCCAACGAAGTAACTATTTTTTAAATCAAACAATTATTAATTTGGCGTAACTTTTTTCAATTGGGTATTTCTTTAGATTAAAGTAATATGTTGTTAAATTAAATATCCATGTTTTTTATTTTAAGAAATATTTCTTTGGCATTTATGGTGAGCATTAAATATTGCTTTCCGTCTTAAAATTTTCATATTGCGATAGCGTCGTGGTCATCGTTGTGAACTTCACCCTCGAAGGACATGAGTTCGATTCCTGCTGGAGGTGGACTTTTCATCTACTTTTTCTGTTTCGGCTTCATCAAGATTTTAAATTACACAGGCCCAGAAAAAAAACAAAAGTGTCTGTGCAATTGACCAGACCTATATATTCTTATGTATTTTTCGACGCTGAATCTGAATTTGCAATAAAAAAGTAGGGTCCAGCTACTTTTTTATGGGGTTTTGATCGAAAAACCTCATTTTTTACGGGTTTTTCATGTTTTTTTTTTTAAATAAAAAAAAATAAAGAAAATTTTTATTTTTTTGACTTCAGAATCGAATTCTACGGGAAAAAATACATCGAAAACCATGTTTTAATTTTTTTTACGAAAATTTCAACCCACCATACGGCGATGAAAAGGCAGAAAATCGCGAAAAGTGAAAATTTGCTTCAAATTTGATTAAAATTACATTAAAATCAAGTTTTACGATTTTAAACCGATTTATAAACATTGAAAATACTTTACTGGGGATTTGTGAGGTCGCTGATCACTAATTTTAAGTCATTTTTTCGAAAAACAACTCCTGGTCGGCGTACGTGGACAATAAACGTGATAAATTGATATTTTTTAAAAAAAATCGATGTTTTGGATACTGTTCTGGAGGTTTTCCACTACATGAATCACAAAACTAGAACTTTTTTCGACCCTTGATCATAAAGTAAGACTTAGAACCTATGTATAGCGATATTCATGAACTCCATTATAATATTTTTAGCTTCTTTTAAGAAGTGCCTTAGAGTTTTAATGGGTTAATCAATTGAGTTGGTAAAATTTTCGCTAATACTCCGCAACTACGATAGTGAGATGTTGGATACTAGATATTGGCGATATCTATTTTTATTTTTGTCTCCCAAAAAAATATTTTAAATAAAGTTTTAAAGTGTTTTA
>NC_046664.1:95260531-95261806 GCF_010883055.1 Belonocnema kinseyi
GTACACCTGGAAAACATAACCTGAAAATCGACGTATGCATGAAGTTAAGAATCACGCAATAGATCCAAATCGCCAATTTCTGCAATTTCTTTCAAATGGGGAGCAAGATATAAATAGGAGACCACCGAAGTTTTCCGAAGCCTTCAGATCGGCAATCATCGTGCAGCAGAACTCCGAGGTCGAATGGTGCATTTTCGGCTTACATACGAACTCACAGTGGTAATCATGCACTTTCTGTTTTGCGGCTCCCAAACGGTAGGTATGGTGGGGGTGAATTTCATCCACGATCTGGCACCTGGCGGGGGACGATTCCCCTCGTGCGGCATCGTTGCGGCGTTTCAGGTCTGTGAGCTCTGCCGTAGTGTGTCTGACGACGAGTTGACATTGTCCTCGTCAAAGTCAGAAAGCTCTCATACATAGGCCTGGGGAGGTATGAGAGTTATCACCCCTAGGACGGCTGACTCACCTGCGATCGGGACAGGATTCTTAGCGTGTGGGTTTTAGATATAATTCATGGCACATCACAATTCCTCATCTTCATTTAACTCCGCTGACACTTCTGGGAACAGATGCAATCATGAATGCACTGGTAATCCTGATAACTTTTGTTATGTATGTCAAAATTTGTTGGGTCGAAAAACAAAAGAAAAATAACAGAAACAATAAATGATTTGTATAAAGTATGTTTTGACATTGAGATTTCACAGCAAGACAAAAGTTGGGTACCACACTTTGTATGTAACTCGTGTCATATAATGATATGTCGAGTTACTAAAAATCAGGACAAGACGTCCCTGAAATTCATTGCACCAACAAAATGGAAAGAACCAGAAAATGAAAACGATTGCTACTTTTGTACAACAAAAGTAGGGGGTATAGCTTATATTAAGAAAAGAGAAGTACATTATTCTAGTCCTAAAACTGTTGAGTTTCCAGAAAAAATCCTTATAGAAGTTTTAGAAAATGAAGAATCACGAGATAGTTTTACAATACGTTTAGATTCTCTGCATGTGGACGATCATTCGACAAATCAGATTAATGTGAAAGAAACTAAACCAAGCGATAACACATCATCCGAAGATCTAAGCGAATCCGACGAAAGTGAAGAAAATCTCGCTTCAGATGATGATGAAGAATATGTACCTAAAGGTGTGGAGAAATCTGTAGAAAAAAATGATCAAAAGAGTCTGAATGATTTATTTAGAAAGGCTGGCCTATCTAAAGAGCAATGTGAATTGATGGCTTCAGACTTTAAAAAGCGAAATATGCTGACAA
>NC_046664.1:95261906-95267537 GCF_010883055.1 Belonocnema kinseyi
AATGGAGTTCATGAATATCGCTATACATAGGTTCTAAGTCTTACTTTATGATCAAGGGTCGAAAAAAGTTCTAGTTTTGCGATTCATGTAGTGGAAAACCTCAAGAACAGTATCCAAAACATCGATTTTTTGAAAAAAATATCAATTTATCACGTTTATTGTCCACTTACGCCGGCTATGAGTTGTTTTTTGAAAGAAATTACTTAAAATTCGTGATCAGCGACCTCAAAAACCCCCAGTAAAGTATTTTCAATGTTTATAAATCGGTTTAAAATCGTAAAACTTGATCTTAATGTCATTTTAATCAAATTTGAAGCAAATTTTCACTTTTCGCGATTTTCTGCCTTTTCATCGCCGTATGGTGGGTTGAAATTTTTGTTAAAAAAAAAATCAAAACATGATTTTTGATGTATTTTTTCCCGTAGAATTCGATTCTGAAGTCAAAAAAATAAAAATTTTCTTTATTTTTTTTTATTTAAAAAAAAAACCATGAAAAACCCGTAAAAAATGAGGTTTTTCGATCAAAACCCCATAAAAAGTAGCTGGACCCTACTTTTTTATTACAAATTCGGATTCAGCGTCGAAAAATACATAAGAATACATAGGTCTGGTCAATTGCACAGACACTTTTGTTTTTTGTGGGCCTGTGTTATCTGATTTGTTTAAATTAAATATGTATAATAATAACAATTTAAATTAAAATGTTAGCTGAAAGAATTCAGTTGAAAATTTAAGTTAATATGTACTACATCCGACAATCTGTCGGATATTTTTTTGCTTCAAATGTTAACTTAATCCCATTGAAATTTCTTTAACTGAAATAAATAATTTTTTCCATCAAAATGCTTATATTTATTTGCCTCAAATGAATATTTTTTTGAAAATAAACGGCAGTTTCACTTACTTCAGCGAAGTAAAATTCATTTGATACAAGTAACCTTTTTTTTCAGTGTATCATAATGATAAGTACATATTAAAGAAAAAATTTCACACCGGAACCGAAGTCATGAACGACGCCGCAAACGACGTCATATCCGGTTCCAAATTCCGATCAAGTTTCCGGCGTCGTTTCCAGCGTCGCTTCCGACCTCGTTTGCGGTGTAACTTCCGACTTCGTTTCCTGTGTAGTTTTCGGCGTCGTTACCGATGCCGTATACTACGTCGGATATTTCGATAGGGAAATAACCTAAATTGCACTATACAATTTTATGAAGAGCTTTTCGGATAGGATATCAAATGCGATAATATGCGCCACTTTCGAAATTAACAAAAAACCATAACCAATCCCCTCATTACAATTTGTTATCGATTCAACAACCGATGATATCTCCAAATAAACTAAATTGCAATATGAAAATTCATAAAGGTTTCTTCGGATAGGGTTTCAAATGTGCTCATATACGTCACTTGCAAAATGAACAAAAAACAAAATCAACCCGCTCATTGCTACTTGATACCGATCCACTATCTAATGATATCTTCAAATAACCTAAATTGCACTATACAATTTTATGAGGAGCTTTTCATATAGAATTTCGAATGCGCATATATCCTCTACTTTCAAAATTAACAAAAGAACATTAACATCCCCCTCATTACCACTTGTTACAATCCACTATCCGATTATATCTCGAAATAACTTAAATTGCAATATAGTAATTTATAAAGGTCTCTTCGGATAGGATTTCAAATTCGTTTAGATGCGCCACTTTCGAAATTAACAAGAAACCATAATCAACCCTCTCATTACCACATGCTACCAGTCCTATACCCGATAATATCTACAATAACTTGAATTGAAATATAAAATTTTATAAAGATCTCTTCATATAGCATATCAAATGCGATAATATCCGCCACCTTCGAAATTAACAAAAACCCATAACCAACCCCCTCATTACCATTTGTTATCGATCCAACAACCGATGATATCTCCAAATAAACTAAATTGCAATATGAAAATTCATAAAGGTTTCTTCGGATAGGGTTTCAAATGCGCTCATGTGAGCCACTTTCTAAATTAACAAAAAACCATAACCAACCCCCGTATTACCACTTGTTACGATCCACTATCTAATGATATCTCTAAACAAATACTAAAAATATTTGAAATCCTATACGAAAAGCCCCTCATAAAATTGTTTAGTGCAATTTAGGTTATTTGGAGATATCATTGGATAGAGGATCAGTAACAAGTGGCAACAAGGGGGTTGATTATAGTTTTTTTGTTCATTTTGAAAGTGGCGCATATGAGCGCATTCAAACCCCCATACGAAAGTCACTTCATCAATGCTGATTGAAAACTTTTTATTTTGTTGATCATCACATAGTAAAATTTTGTCACCTCCATATCTTGGGCAATTTTCGAAATTTTCTAGAAAAATTTATGGCGCATATGAGCGAATTTGAAGACGAATGAATCTATGTCCGTAACTTTATACTGCATATAACTGTGAAGCATTTAACACCTGCGTTACACTACCCCCCCCCCCCCCCCCCCCCCAATATGATATCTTTGTTAATCAGCTTGTGCAACATTTTTTAGTGGTGGCGCATTTGAGCGCATTTGAGGCGCAATTCAGTGGGCTATAAAAAACCCGAAAATTGAGAGTGGGGGGGCTGGTGTAACTGACCTGACTCAGCATGCCCCCACTGCGGATTTCATCGCTGGAAAATTGGTCTTTGAGTTTTGAAGTTTTGAAAAAGGAAAATGATATTGCCTATTTGCCCATACAAATGTTTGCTTGCGTAATGTATAACCTTTGAATGACGCGAATACACGTGTAATATATAGAATTTGAATACTTCATTAAGGCCATGTGACGAGTGGGTCACGTAACCAGATTTCTACCATACCGCCACTTTTTTTCTTTCCCAACTTATTTTCACACAAAGCGCCACCTCGAGTTGAAAATTTAGGATAATAAATATGAAACAATAAAAAAGGTGGGTCTGGTCCTAAATTTTAATAATGGTAAAAAAAGCAAAAAAAAATCATTTACATCAAAAAACTTTTTTCATAATTATACAAATTTAGGACCAGACCCACCATTCTTATTGCTTTTTTTTATTCTCGCAAATTTTCTACACGACACGGAGAAAAAGATATCGCACAATGATATCGCAAAACCTCTGTACTGAAATAAAGCGCAAGCAGGTTCCGGAGCTTTTTGGGCTATTATAATCCACTAACATTGCTTGACCACTACTTAAACCCTTGTATATATAATATAATAAAATAATAATATAACGGTATATATAGCAATTCTTGCGATATCGTTTTCTCCGTGGATGTGGCGCTTCATGTGAAAATAAGTTGGGAAATAAAAAAATTGGCGGTAAGGTAGGAATCTGGTCACGTGACCCACTCGTCGCATGGCCTCAAAGAAGGTAACATAAGGGTATTCCAAAAACGCATTGGATTTTTTTTCTCTCGAATTGTCATGAATTTCGCCTAGAGCAGTTACTTCATTTTTTATTTCCGAAAAGAATGCTATTTCGACGTGTCGCAAACGCCATGAAGTTTAGAACGTATCTCCTTTAAGAAAAAAAGACATTTTTTTTGTTTTTATTCAGAATCGTCAACATTTTCTCAATCGAGTTGAAATTCCACATTTTTCTTTACAAATATCCATGTAATACGAACAAATTATTAAATTTCAACTAACACCACCATAAGTATGCTTTAAAGGGTTAATAAGAATCAAACTTAGAAAGATGGATTTTGCTAGTTTTAGGCGCCAGTTAGGACCTTTTTGGTGTTTTCTTGTAGTGCGAAACAGATAATTAGATGTATGATAGATTGATCGAACAATTGATTATTCCAAATTTCTAAGTAGAGTGAAGTAATAGCACATCGATTTGAACGAAAATAAAAGTAATTTAACAAAAATAGTTGTTCAAACAATTCGTTATCGTCAGTAACTATCTCCTCTTAGATAATTGCAAGAATCATGTGATTTCACCGAAAATGCTTAACTTTTCTTTACTTTTCTAGCTATAAATAAATTATATATAAAAATCAGAGAAAAACATATGATAAACAATATCTTTCTGTCTCGTGGGTATATTTTTCTGGAGGAAAGTCTGATATCAAAGTATGTGAAACTCGAAATTTTTCTTTTACGCTTTGCAACATGTTTCTGGTTGTAATTCAAAACAAAACTTTTACAAGTTAAACTAAAAACTTCAGAAAAATGCACATTTTTGACATTACCGTAAGAGAAGATAGTTCCAAAGAGTAATCAACGATTCAAGTTAGTGTGTTTGATAACTCGTATCAGTTATGAGCGCAACAAGTGACACGTGTATAAAAAGCAATTTCAGAGAAAACCGCAACTTTTTAGCACTGATATAAGTGTCAAAATTTGTCAGGTGGGCTACTTTTGTATGGGTTGTGATTTTTCTCCGAGAATGCGTGAAGAGCTAGAATTTAACATACATAAAATGGCCCTAAAACATTTTTGCAACATCTTCATTTTTCGAGTCCTATTGTTGTTTAACTTTTTTAGCATTGTTCTCGTAATTAATTTTTTCTCCTGGTCGGTACAAACTAACGCCATAATTTTCTGCATGATTTGTTAAATATGTTCATTCTATGACATAAAAATCATTGTATTATTGTTGCAAAAAATATTGATGAAATTACCAACAATTTTTATAAACAAATTAAATTCGTTCTAACTTCTCAATTGATTTCAATGCTTTACTTGACTGATTACGATAGCTCGTTTAATTGCGAAGATTTTGGTAGAAAAGAATATAGGGAACTCGCATATCATCAAAAGTTATGCGTATTTTCGTGTTAACGTTCCGCGCTCCATGCCGTGCGACGTACGATAAATGAATTTCGCTGCACGCTGCAGCGTGTCTCGACCGGCAGCATCTTCACGTTTTTCGTGAATAGCATACGTCACCCGGCATGGATCGCGGAACGTCAACACGAAAACATACACAAAATTTGATGATTTGCGAGTTCCCCAATTTTCTTTTACCAAAATCTTCGCAATTAAATAACAATAACGACTCGAAAAATGATAGTTGTGAAAAATATTGAGCTATTTAAATACATGTTTTTGTTAACTTGCATCGTTTAGTAACTATCTAGGATTAGCAAAGAGTAAGATAGTTCTTGACCGTAATAATTTATTTAAATAATTATTTTTGCTTGATGAAATTAATTATTAACTCGCCACAAGCGGACAGTGGGCAAATAGCTGGAAAAGGTAAAAAACGCAACTCTCTAGCAATATTCTAATAGAATATCATTAACAATAGTAACAATAATTTGCCTATACAATTGTCTAACACTACAATATTATTAAGTAAAAGTCTATAAGAATGTGAACCACCTTGGCTCGCCACCTATGCTGCCATCTATAACAGAGCTGCCAGATCGTGGTTGGAAATTACCCCCACCATACCTACCGTTTGGGAGCCGCAAAACAGAAAGTGCATGATTACCACTGTGAGTTCGTATGTAAGCCGAAAATGCACGATTCGACCTCGGAGTTCTGCTGTGTACGATGATGTACGATGATTGCCGATCTGAAGGCTTCGGAAGACTTCGGTGGTCTTCTATTTATATCTTGCTCCCCATTTGAAAGAAATTGAAGAAATTGACGATTTGGA
>NC_046664.1:95267637-95286249 GCF_010883055.1 Belonocnema kinseyi
GACGTTTCTATGGCAACCGCGTCCTTTGCCTACGTCTACGGGAGGGGTGGGGCCAAGGCGCACATTGAAAGCCAAACCGAACGTGCCGGTGATTTTCTATTTCTCGATTATCGTGCTTGCCTTCGCCAGCCATATCTATAGCTGACTCGGGGCTGTCTCTGCACGCCGAAAATATTAAAATTAATGAGGGCCTAAAATTATTATATTTATTATGATGTTAAAATTAAATAATTTCTTTCACGGTTTCTTTTTAAAAATGGATATTTTCGAGACACTAAATAAAATTTTTTAAATTCTTTTCGTACTTTAGATTTTCAGTGAAATTTCAAAAATTATTTTTTAAAACTAAATTTAAAATTTAAATGAAATTAAGATAAATTAAAAAAGTAAATCAATTTTGGTTTAATTCAGAATTTAGTAAAATTAAAAAATTTAATAAGGTTTCGTTAAATTAATTCCTGATCTGGTTTCTTTTAAAACAGAAATTTTCGGGATACTATATAAATATGTTTAAAAAATTTTTTGTTATATTTTAGAATTGTAGCGAAATTTTAAAAATTATTTTAAAAAATATAATTTTTACAAAAATAGTGAATTGAAGGTTCGAGTACTTCATTGTATAAATTTCTTCTACGTGTATTTTTAAATCCTAAAATATATTTTTTTTTCGCATAATTAAAGTATAACTGAAGTAATATTTACACTTCTCTGTAGCGTCAATTTGACAATTTACATTTAATTCCGAAGAAAAATTTAAGGTTTGCACTACTCATTTAATTATTGATGAAAATTATATTAAAATTCCTTTGTTTTATTTTATTTTTTTATTTGAAACGTATAATCTTTTTTCTCGTAATTTGATTAATCACAGAAACCAGTAAATAGACTGTGCCTTACACATTAAAATTTAATTTTAAAAGTTTGAGGTCAGTTAACCACTTGCAATTCTTATACTCTTCAGAACTCACAACTTCAAAGAAATCCAAATAGATTATCAAAATAATTCAAAGAATCGAAGAATTTAACAAAATTCAAAAGAAATATAATGCGAATAGCGGTGCATCTTAGCAACGAAGACTATTACAAAAAAATGGAAAAGGAAAGAATTCTAAAGAATTAAAATAATTCAATAATTTTTTGCGAACCGGGAAATAACTGGAAATGTATTTCCTTGATTAAAACGGCCACCTAAAGTTCTTAATATTTAAAAAATTATTATATTCATTGGTGATTTCCTGTAAAAATAGTAATACTTTTTCGTACTTGTAAAAAAATTCCCACCAAGGATTAAAAAGAATTTTTATTTTATTTATTTCAAGTGAATTCTTTAAGTTTGCAATAACAAAGAAATACTATTCAATTTGGGGGTTTGAGTGTTTGAAAATCGTGATTTATTTTTTTCATAAATAGTTTCGAAATAATGTTCACATTGTACACATGAGCTGGTTTTTAGGTAAGAAAGTCACGAAGAGGATCATAGGACCTTTTATTATCTCAAACTTGTAACTTACGCTATGCCTTACAGCTAAATAAAACCCCTCGGATCAGTTATTATTTAAAACTCACTTTCAATTGATTAGAATTCAATATGAAACACTTTGAATTCCTAAGATTTAAAGTCGAAATATATAATGAATTTGCAACAAGGAAGATTAATTTTCTTATCAAAAAGACGAAGTTTTAACAAATTCCATTAATTTTCTACCAAATAGTTGGATTTTCAACTTATAAAGGATTAATTTCTAATCAATAATAGACAAGTTGCAATTATCAAAAAAAAGTAATTTTTAACATAAAAAATACCAAATTTTCAACAAAAAAAGTTAAATTTTACGCCAAAGAGGTAAGTCTTGCAGAAATATGATTTAAAAAAACTAGATTGAACAAACACGCAAAAAAAAACACAGAAAAGTTCATTTACAAACGAATCCAACTTTAATTTTCTACCATATTATTCAATCATTACACAATATAGACTAATTTAGACTATAATAATTGCATTTTAAATAAAGAGAAAATATGAAAAAAAAATCAAGAAAATTAATTTTCGACGAAAAAGATGAATTTTCTACCAAATCGATGAATTAAATTTTCAACAAAGGAGTGAACCCCAAATATCAAGGGGAGTCCTAAAAATATGAATCTTTGATGATAAAGTTCAACTTTTAACCAAGTCGTTTAATTTTCAATTAAAGAAGATAAATTGCGAACAAAATAGTTAAATTTTTAACCAAAGAAATGAACTTTCCAGCATTATATTAATTCAATTCAATTCAAAATGTTGAATTTTCAAAGTTTAATTTGAAATAGAAAAACTTAATTTTCAACCAAATTTGTAGCAAAATACATGAATTTTTATTAAGATAGGAGCAATTTTAAACCAGAAAATATTGATTTTTATTAAAAATATCAATTTAAATCAAAAATGAAATATTTACCTTGTCAGATAAAAAAAATTAATTCTTATTTAAAAAAAAAAAACAAATTTTCAACAAAATAGTTACATTTTTAACAAAAAAGTTCAGCCTAAAAATGACTTTTTATCCGCAGAAGATTAATTTTCTAAAAATAGAATAGTTACATTTTCGACCGAAGAGGTGAATCTAAAACCAAAAGAATAATTTTTATACATAGTAGTTCAAATTTTAACCAAGCTTCTGAATTCCTAACGAAACAAGATAACTTTTTAACAAAATAGTTGCATTTTTTACAGAATAATAAAATTTTCAACTGAATACTAGAATTTTTAACCAAATGAGTTGCCTTCCGAACCACAAATGTAATAGTAGACTTTCTACCAAAAAGCATTTAAGCGAAAAAAACGAGGAAAAGAGGTTTCTTAAAACCAGAGAAAAAAAGAACAATTCTTTAAATGTTAATAATGAGGAAAGATACTACATGTTATGCATAAAAATACTCAACGAAAAATCGACAAGACTCAGAAAACGAAATTACAACAATTAAAAGAATGACAGAGAACAAGTATATTGACACTATACTTAAGAAACTTTATTTTCAATTTTATTTATATTGGATAAATTTCAATATTACAGAGAAAAGTAACAGCGTTTTAAATTAAAGAATTCAAATGATTTAAAAACTGTAATTAATGAAAAAAATTAAAGGGCCTCTCATTTTCCTCATTCTCATTATTTATGATTGAGAAAGTATAAGAAAAGAAAGGTCCGAAAAGTCCGAAAAGAAAGAACTAGTTTGTTAAACAGCCATTTTGGATAAAAATTCATAAAGTTAGAGCATTTAAAAAAATTGTGGGACCATTTTTTTATACTTAAAATTTTTATTTACGGCTATTAATAGTATTCAGAAAGCCAAACAATTTATCCTCATGACTTTTTTTATACAAACAAAATTCTCAGAGTTATACCATTTAAAAAATTTTTAATATCAATCGAAAATACAAATTTTAAGCCAAACAAAGTACAATATCAAAACAAGTAAAGTAAAGGAAAACATTTCTGTTTAAAAGCCTTACAAGATTATCATAGAAACTTTTTGGATTTTCTTGTAAAATCGAAAATTCTAATTTTTATTGCACAAAAAATCACGAGATATAAAAATCCCATTTTGTGGTCAAACTATGGAGGACACGAAAGAAGATGAATCAGCAAAAATTGGGAGCTCAAAAAAGATCTAGAAATTTGTTAACAATCACTTCTTGATACCAAGTGTAACTTTTGTTTTATTTACGAAAAATAACATTGAAAATCCAAAAAAAAACTTTGTGAAGAAATGATACAAGTTACGAAAAAAAAATGATAAAACAAAAATTGTTTACCCGCAAAAGAGCTACAAATTTGTGTTCATTTCTTATATTCTTATTATTTATGACGGAGAAAGTATTAGAATTGCCCAAAATTTGACACCACAACATACAAATTTTGAACCAAATGACGCAAAATACGACAAAAATTCTCAAAGAGAAATTACAAGTTTTGAAAAATCCTACAAAATTTCTTTAAACCACTTTTCGATAGGACTCGTAATTATGTTTTATCGTAAGTAATATATACAGAAAATCGAAAATTTCAATATTACGCGAAAAGACTATTATTATCATAACAACGCGATATAGAGAAAAATGTTTAAAAAAAGAATTGTATTTTTTAAGTTTATTTTAAGTTGATTCAGAAAATATACATTTACAACTCTCTGTCAAAAAATGAGTGCGCAGCGCGAGTGTCACGATAATATTGTGTACCTCAAAGCCTACAGATCTTTGAGAAACTTAATCTTTAACTAAATTCTTAGTTGAGTCGAAAATTCAGAATATGAACACGCATATAAATACTGCGATCTAAAGAGATTTTTTTGATAAAGTTTCATTCAAGCATTCTAAATGCATTCAATAATGATCTGAGCGCGAATCGCGGGAATCAACAGACACGCGCCCTAGAGCGCTCAAAGTTGCGAACCACGGGCACAGCGCACGATGAGAATGTGCCCGCGACAACAAATAATTAATTTACAGATTATTTTATTACAAACTAACAATGAAGAGATAAATGTTTTTGAAACTTTGCAATAATTTGTAACCTTTTAGCTTAAATTGAGAAATGTAAGGCAAAATATTTATATATCCTGATCGACCACTCGAGTAAAATTCAACAATACATTTTTTTAATTTTAAAATTATGGGGTTCTCAATTTTTAAAATCGGGACATAATTGACAACATAGTAAGATACATAAATTTGTGTAAAATAATATTTTTTGAAAAAATTTTAGAAAATTTTATCATACAATTTTATCGTTTGAATATAATTTATTTAATTCATAATTAATCACACAAACATACAAATTGACTAATTATTGTTTACTTAAATTAATAATCGTCAGGGAGGCGGCATTCGTATAAAATTTAACTCTACATCTAAAAAGTCCAAATCGCTAATTCTACATGCAAGAACGCTATACGATCATATTTATTTAAAAAATTGATTATTTTAAATTTCAATTTAATATGTTTATCAATTAAAAATTTTAATGTCTCCAAATGTGTAGTTTCATGTAATCGAATTTCCACTACCTTTTTTCAAAACAACAAAATAATATTATTCATAAACAGTAAATTTTAATTGTTAGTATCGGCTATTGGATGGACTTGTTCGACGAGTGAAGATGGCAGGGGCAAAGTAGTTGGTGGGCACGATCTTCGTGTTGAGAGGCATGGGGGGATCGGGCAATTTTCGCCGGGAGCGCCGTCTACAATTAGTTCCTCGAACTATACACGTGCCGCATCTTAGCTTATAATATCTTTTCCTTTCAGTTCAGTAGAAAAAACTTAGCGGCCATACCCCGCTATACTCATCATTTCAATCCTCATTCGCTTGATATTCACACCGCTATACTCATTATTTCAATGATCGTTTTCTCAATATTCACCCCGCTATATTCATTATTTCAATACTCCTTTTCTCAATACTCACCTCGCTATACTCATTATCAAAGGCTTTTTCCAGGACAAAAAATCCACAAAAAACTTTTTTGTTTAATCTCAGTCTTTTTCTGTGCCCTGTCTTAAGCTAAATATCTGATCTGCACATGATCTTTCTGGCATAAATATACGTTTGACTTCTCAGATCTTTTCCATTATTTTTATCATTACCTTTAGAATAGGCCTTTTTCTATATTTTGCCTGTGGGACTAAGTAAGCTGACAACTCTTTAATTATTAAAGTGACGTTCAGCTGTAATACCATCCAGACCAGCAGCCTCACCAATCTTTAAGTGATTAATTAATCTCTGGGACACAGATTCTTTCAACTGGGGTTTCTAAAGTATTTTCTTCTGTGTGGCAGTTGTTCTACTCTATGACTTCAGCTCCATATAATTCTTTGTTAAAGTATTTCCAAGCGTATTTTGCTCCGTCCGTCTTATATTTCATTTCACCCTTGCTGCTCGTATTTTCTATTGCCGGCTAACTCTGCTTTCTTTTGCATTTTTCCATTCTCATCATTATGAAAATCAAGTTTTTACAATTGCGTCTGTCTGTCTGTCCAGCCATCCTTCCGTAAACACAATAACTCTCGAAAAAATGAACGGATCAAATCGATCTTTAGCACCATTTTTTTAAGTCCCAAAAGAAAGTACGAGTTCTATTACGCATATATTTATAGTATTAAAAAGACACACAATCTATCTTAATAATTTTTTTTTTATAAAAATGCAAATTCTCAGAGTTATAACATTTTCAAAATGTTAAAAATCAATCGAAAATCAAAATTGTAAGTCAAACAATCTGCGATATGAAAAAAGTGAAAATAGAAAAATATTGCTTTTTGAAAGCCCTACAAGATTATCATGATAAATTTGTGGATTTTCTCGGGAAATCGATAATTCAAATTTTGTTAGTACAAAAAATAATCAAAAATTCAATTATGTGGCCTGATTATGCAGGATACGAAAAAGAGGAATAAGAAATACTGATAACAAAAAAGATCTAAATATTCGTTGATAATTACTTCTTGATAGAACACGTATTCTTTGTTTTATTCGTGAAAAATAATATTTAAAAAAAAAAGAAAATAAGTGGAAACACGACACAAGTTACGAAAAGAAATGGTTAACGAAAATGGTTTACCCGATAAAGAGCGACAAATTTATTATAAGTAACTTTTTAACAGGACACGTAGTTTTGGGTTTCATCAAAAAATGATTTGAAAAATAAAAATGAAAAATTTGTGGATAAACGACAAAAGCTACGAAAACAAATTGATAGAAAAGTTTTTTACCCCAAAAAAGAGACAGAAATTTGTAATAATTTAATACATTCTCATCATTTATGGTTGAGAAAGTATTATAATTGCCTGAAATTTGACACCACAACATTCAAATTTTGAACGAAATAACGCAAAATATGAAAAGAAGTGTCAAAGAGAAATTATAGCTTTTGAAAAATCCTACAAAATGTCTCAACTAATTTCCAATAGGACTTGTTATTTTGTTTTTGTTTATCGTAAGTGATGTGCAGAAAATCGAAAATCCCAATATTACCCCAAAGGACGCGAGGTACGTACAAATCTAAAAGAAAACTTGTGGGATAATTTGCTTTATCCATACAAGATAATATGAATACCAAAATCCTATTTTTAGCATAACAACGTGAAATTGAGGTGTATTTTAAGGTGGTTCAGGCAATATACTATACATACATTTACAAATGTCTGTCAAAAATCAAGCGTGCGCAGCGCAAGTGGCACGAAGAGAATCTGTACATCAAAGCCTACTGAGCTTTTAGACACTTAATCTTTAACTATACTTAATTAAGCAGAAAATTCAGAATATGAAGACGCATATTAATACTGCGATCTAAAATAGATCTTTTTGCTAAAGTTTCAGTCGAGCATTCTGAATTCAAAGAATAAATATCAGAGTGCGAGGCGCGAGGTGTAAATATGTCCAAACGCATGTAGGGCGCAATTCATTACCGGGCTTGAATTTTTCTTGTTAGAACAATTCAGCGTTTAATTTTGAACAAAATTAGAAGAAACGATTTTTGAATTTTTATTTATTTAAACTTTTATGCTCGCAAAGTATAATTGTGCGTTAAAATTGCTTGCATTTCCCGTAAAAATGCCACTTTATCATGAAAATTTGTCACCTAACATTAAAAAAAAAACATTTTGTATAAATTATATAAACAAATGCCTATTATCGGCATTTATGGGTAAAAAAGAATCGTTTTTTCTTCGTATTCTGAGAAACAAAAGACAAATAAATGAAAAGTTTGTCTTTTGTTTTTCATGAAGTTATATATAAATCAAATGAAAAACAAACGAAAAACCAGTGTATAGTAAATTTGGAATCACTTGGCTCACTTCGGATAAAACGACATTTTTGCCAGTAAATTCCGATGATAAACATTTGTTTATATAATTTATTTGAAGAAATTATAAAAAAATATCGGTTGACAAGTTTTCATGAATTAAAATCACTTGAAAGATAGTTTGTACATAATAAGAAAAAAAACGATTCCTTTTGCCCATAAATGTCGATGATAGGCATTTGCTTATATAAGTTGTTAAACAAAATTAGAAACAAATATCGTTTGACAAATTTTCTTCAATTAAAATCACTGACAAAATAGTTTGTACAGAATAAGAAGAAAAAACGATTCTTTTTTCCATAAATGCCGATAATAGGCATTTGTTTAAAAAAATCTAAATAAATATTAAGTGACAAATTTTTATGATCAAGTGTCATTTTTACGGTGAAGACAAGATATTTTAACGCACACTTATACTTTGCGAGCGAACAATCCATGATTTTGGCTATTTGTTAATATAATTTGATTATAACAATTAACTTGAGAAGTCAACATTTTTTCATTCATACGCTTCTGTGCATCAAATTTAAGCGATATTGCGCAGGGGAAGAATTTTTTCAAGAAGATAAAAAATAAAACCGGCAAAATCGACATTTTTTCCTCTTTTTGCATTATCATAAGAGTTTAAATAAAAAAACATTCAAAAATCAGCTAGCATAATTTTGTTTCGAAATTGAACGCTGAATTTAAAAAAAAAAAGTTTTATATCGGACATGAATTACGCCCTACAAGTTATTTTAAGTCTTTATTTTTCATATCATCCCATTGTGCACCTGCGCAGCTCGCGATTCGAATGTGCCCGCGAAGCGGAGCAGATTTTTAGTTTTACCTCTCTTCTAATATTTTGTGCAAAAATCAATTGGCCTTTTTTATCAGTTTTATCAATCAAGTCGAAAATGAAGTAACTTTCAATTTTTTAGTACACATAGGACAGTTTTAATGGACACTCCCTTACGAGTTGCAATTCTTTTCAAATTAATAGTTTGTAGCCTCTTCATTAAGAAGTCTCAAATTAATTTTGTTTTTTAATTTCCCTTTTCGGTTTTATTTTCACAAAAATCACTACTGTGTGACTAATCCGATTTGCAGTTAACGGTTTTCTTTTAAATCACGGCAGCATTAGTATTCACAGATGCTCCCAGTAAGAAGGCTTGCATTGATCGGGATTAAAAAATGTAATTCACTTGAATACCTCATTTTTCCGGTCGTCTCCGTCACCGTCGAGGAAATAAATATGAGAAAAAAGCAATCTTCCTCAATGCAACTCGAAAATTTTCACAGAACAATAATTAATGAAATTGAAAAATACGAAAATCCGTAATCAGGATCAATAAAATTATCTAAAAATCTAGAAGAAATCTAGAATAAAACCTAGAAGTTTTTCATTGAAATAAATAATATTATTTCTTGTATACTATATTTATTTATATTTTTATTTATTGAAATGTATCAAAAATTTTATTCATAAGATTCACAACAATTGGAACTTCTAAAATTATATTCCCAAAAAAAGGATTCACCAAATTTTCAAACTGTAATTTTGTAAAGGTACCAGCGGGAATTAAATTTATTTGAAATATATACTACATTTTAGAATTCGAAAAAATGTCATAAATATTTATTCTGAAGATATTAGATGGAATTAAAAATTTTTTAAATAAATTCTACTACACGGAATTAAAAATAATTCAATATACATATTTTCTGGAAGAAATCGAAGGAATTAATTTAATTTGAAATGTATCCTACTTTACAGAACCAAAAACAAATAATTATAGATATTTTTTAAGGAACTGGAAGGAATTAAATCAATGAAAATTTTATCCTGTTTCGGGAACACAGAATAAATCAGAAAGCTGTTGCCGCCGCTATGGTAACTGCAGGGAATTGAATTTATAAAAAATGCATTACTCTTGCAGATTAGAGGTCGGTGGAACAATCAGGTTTTAAATAGGATAGAAAAATTTTCATGTTTAAGTTGAAATCGGAATTTCACAATTCTTTTCAATGCAAGCCTTCTTACTGGGCTAATATATTTAGCCTGCATACAGTGCTTGTTTGCTTGTATGTACTTTCTGTTGCCTATGGACAGGAGTTAAATTCGAGATGTAACAAATATCCTTTTCCACAAGTTTTTACTCTTATGCCTTCGGATAAGAGTCACACGCAAAAGAGTTTCAAGTTTCGCTAATAAGCAAAATTAAGTGCACTGCCTATTGTTATGGAATTTTCCGTAACGTTAACCCCGAACGAGCTGGAAAAGCGATTAGAGTTACGGAAAATTCCGTATTCAAGACTATGCGATTCGGCATTGTCTATAATTGCGGATTGTTCCGTAAACGTTAGCCTTGAACGAGTTGGAAAATGGGTTAGAGTTACGGAAGATTATGTAACCACGGACAGTCCGATAGTATAGTACACACAGAAAAAATAATTTTTATAAAGTTTATAGAACAAATTCAAGAGCAGCGGATATAAGCGATAACTGAACAGAGTTTTATATAATTTACAAAATACTTCAGATAAATCGTAAAATTATTCAGACATATTTTTGAAAAACTTCCGAATTTTTTAAAGTGAGCTTGAAATAAAAAAGTTCGAAAATAATTGTGGAATAATTCAATAAAAAGTCTTTAAAAGATTTGTAGAAATTAATTTAAAGGTACTGTTTTTTAAAGCACTGCATTATATGAACTGGAGAACGGAGTTCCGTAAAATATGAAATGATTCGGAAAATACAGGGTGGGACAAAATTATCGCACACGTCTTTTTTGGTGACTAGCTAAGTTCTCCTAATTTTAATAATGCCCAGGGTAAAGCCAATTTATCTATTTTTTAAGCAGATGTTGCAAAAATAGTATAAATTTCAGTGTTTTCTTAAATGTTCAATAACTTCCCACATAATCAACATTTTACAATGTTCTTGGGCTCATTTTGAAGCTATTTTTCGCCGTATTACAAGATCTTATGAGTATAAATCGTAAAATTTTTATAATTTAAATTATTCACAACAATTTAAATACAATTAAAATTATTTACAAAAGCTGTATTTTTAATTTAAACTCTAATCAGATAGTATGGATCCGAAAATATCTTGTTTGAATCACTAAAAATATTATAATAGATTAAAATGATTTTAGCTATATTTTCTTTTCTAGTTATTCAAATCTAAATATGAACTTAACAAATAGAAGCACTAAATATTGTATAAGTATCATTTCTATAATTAAAATGATTTAATTAATACATTTCTGGAAGCGAATAATAACAATTTTATTGGGAAAAAAAAGTTTCCTAAAATACTGAATACTGAAAATGAATGAATTTGCCCTTAAGAATTGCTCAGTCAAATTGCTTAATCTCAATAAAGATTTATTAAAACTTTAAACTCCAACTTAAAATCATTATTCTATCTAGTAACAAAATTTTTTTTAAATTCCGAAACTTACCTAAACTTCTTAATCTTGTTTTGAAAATTAATAAAATTCAGTCTTCAGTCGACTAAAACTAAGCTGAGAAATTTGCACCACCATATTTTTTCAAAACTTCACAGTTTGAAGATGGTGTATTTTTCAGAAAATGATAATTTTGAGTCACTCAGGTTTGTTCCACAGGAAGGAAATGGTGAAATTATACTTAAGAACTTGATCCCATCTGAATAAATAATTTTTTGGTAGATTATTATGATTTAAATTTCCAATTATCAATATTTGTTCTTTAGTCAAATGTTGATTAGTCGACGCAACCGTTGACGTTTGAAGGCACATGCAGGTGTCATATATTGACTTTGTCTAAAGTAAATAAAAATGGCATATTTCAGAATTTCTGATTCACCTTCATTCAGGCGTATATCTAAATGTTCGGTTTTATACTAATTATTATAAGATACTTACATTAACCATTTTTTTTCTAGAATGAAAATCATTTTCGAGATCCTGGGGTTTAATTGTATGTTATATTTGTCAACAAGAAAAAATAGAAGTATTTATCGAATAAAATCTTGAGACACCCTAATTGGAAATGAAAAAACCCATTTTCTATCTATATTTTATTATCTGTCATTCTAATAAATGCAATAAAAATTAAGTGCGTTAAAACCACTAAAAAAGCATTAATCTGGAATTGAAGTGAGTTCAACTCAATTCAAAAGAATTCTATTTATTTCAGACACATTTCAAAAAGAATCACACAACGGATTCTTGCTTTTTTACAAAATAGTACTTCCTCAACTATAAATTAAACATCCAATGATTCCTAGAATGTATGATTGATTTAAACTTGTTGTCATTTGTAAGAATACAATTAAAAGTAAAATCCAAATCTTTTGAATTTGGAATGAAGGTTTAGAGTCTATACGTGGGCGTCCGCATGAAAGGGGCCCTTATAGCCGGTTCTAGTTTAGCAAATATTCACATTTTTCTAAATTCAGGTCAAAATTATTATTTTTGTGTTTGAGTGGCGCTTTATATTTGGGAGTACATTTATATCCAGATAGTAATCGGAAGTATGTGTATTTTATTTACGAAGAAAAAATATAACATGGGTTTTATGGCACTCGCCAAGTTTATTTAAATCGGATTTCCTCGAAAAACGATTTTTCGAAGTTCCAGCTTTAAAAATGCCCCGGTTAATCGTTTTTCAACTTAAAATGTTTATTTTTCGCTTAAAATGGCGGGAATTTATCCAGCTATATGCTTCTGTACATAACTCCATAACCGTCCATAAGGGTCCTTTTCATGCGGACTCCAAAATATTATCATCTTATTTTCTAAATATTTAAATAGTAATAATATTATCAAAAATGGTAAAAATGAGTTAAATGCGAATTGCTATAAGATCAAAAGGATTTCGAGGGATTTCAAAGATTTTCAGGGATTTGAACGTTTTTTAGAGAACATTAAAAAAAATGGTTTAATTTATATTAAAGGGTATTTTAAATTAATTTTACGATTATATATTTATACATAGATTCTTAAATATTCCAAAGAATTTCAAGAATTTTAAAAAATCTGATCTGATATTCAACATTTTGAAGCTGTTCTAAAAATATCGAAGGATTTTAAAGATTTCTGAAGAAATTTGGACAATAAATTAAGTAACAAAGGATTTGATTGTATTTCATGTAATTTCGAAATATTTAAAAGATCCTAATTAATCTACAAACTCTCCAAAGATTAAAAACAAATGTAAAAGCCTGAAAAGATTTCTAGAGATTTGAACGTAATTTTTTCAATTTGAATAAAAAATTTAATTAATTTTAATTCTTTAATTCAGATTAAAAATTTAATTTTACTTTTTGGACTAAACGATTTCTACTCTTTTAATGGATGTTTACGATTTTCGAATATTTAAATGGATTTCAAGACATTTCAACCAATTCCAAGAGAACTTTAGAGAATGAAATAAATGTTATTTCAAGGAATTCTTACAGATTTCAACATTTTCAATGGATATGAAGGGATTAAAAGACTTTTAAATGATTTTAAGTTATTTTAACAGATTCTCAGGAATTGCAAAAGATTTTGAAAATTTCAAGGGATGTCAAAGGAATTTGTAGGGTTTCCGAAGATTTAAAGCAATTAAAAAGACTGTTACCAAATTGAAGGGATCAAATAAATAAACCAAGAGATTACTTCTTTCAAATAATAAACACTTTTCCTTGAGCCGATCGACTTTATTTTACTTGGAGGAAATATTTTGTTGCATTAAAATCGCATTTGGCTATACTAACTACCTAATTTTTAAATACAAATTTCTCATTTTTTATAACCAATAACGAATTTCCTGCGCTTCGTTCATATTTCACTGACTGAAATAAATATTAATTTTCAACAATAAGTGTAAGCTTTTGGTTTAGATAAATCCATTTACTAGAATCAAATTAATTTTCTTCGATTTCAGGTTTTTTTCCCAGTGTATAAAAACTTTTAGAATTTTTAAACAAAGAAGATAATATCTTAATAGATGGACACAATACTTTGAAAGAAAAATATTTCGTAATGCGAAGTTAACCAAGGGGTGAAGAAACATTATTCTATCTTTTATAACTTTAAGACAAGGAGGATAATATTAGTAGATAGAGATATTTTTGAATAAAAAAAATGCCAATGTGCAATTTTATTCATATAGAAGCTAAAAACATTATGATCGATGCCTTGATTAAAAATGTTTGTAATATGTTTTTCTCTGAGTAAAACGCGCATAGTGAAATATTTTACCATAAAACATAGAATGCGATAATTACCCGTCTCGAATTACAATCAAACACCTACATATTTATGAATTTAAGGAAGCAATAAATAGACATTTTTTTCTCCTGGCTGAGAACACCTTTTGTAAAAGTTTCTCGGCATTTCCCCGTTTAAATAAATCTGATTTTTTAGGATCAATTACTACTTAATTTAGGGGTGTTTTATATCCTATTTGAATTTCTTGGTTGTTTTTTCTGCGTAATTAGCTTATTTTTTAGTGAAAAGGGCAATTTTACACAGTTTCTTGAAGATGCCAGTTATTTTCATTGGGAAACAAGATTTTTCAGGACCAGACGATTACGATGTAATATATTCATTAAGAATGATTACTTTCTTATCTTTAAAATAATTAGTTGGAATTTAAATAATGAATCACACTTTATTGATACGTTCCGTATCGTTATATACTATTGTGAATGAAAATCATAATTTCGCAGATAAGTATGTTTGCGTTTCATTTGAGTTTGATAAAGCTGGTTTTCACTGAAAACTGAGACGCGTAATAAATGTTTGTTAATAATGATACATTATGTGTTTTATTTTACATGAGTTTAAATGATATGAAAGAACAGGTTAAAGGTACAGAGACATCACTGAAAATTTTTAATTTTGCCATTTTTTCTATAAAATTGCCTAAGTAAAAGAAAGAATTTGAAGCGTTTGTATTGCACAATTTAATCTTTTCGAAATTCAAATTACAACTGAATTACTTTAAAGATTCATTTTTTTCCCAAGACCACCTGAAAAAACTTTGTGAATCAAAGAAAATGCGTTTCTTTCCTTTCTTTTCTTTATACGAAGAATTTTTTAAATTTCAGTTAAATAAATATTGCTCAGAGAAAACAAAGTCATGAATCAACTCAAAGATATCAGCTCTTTGGGGAAATTTCTCTATTACGAAGAAAAATTTATTTGCAATAATCGTATACTACATCACAAGTAGGTTCAGGCACGTATTCACCGCGGCGAGGTGACTGGCCCTTTATTGAAATGATGCGAGAACGACCTATGAAGTGAATGTTTTTTGATAATGATGATTATCCCTGGCCGAAAATTCTTCTGTTTTGTTTTCTCCATCTGTCAGTTTCCCCCAAGGCCAGTTCATAATGAACATGACATTTTTCTGATGATAAATTTTGTTTTGCTTCTTTAACTTCATCAATATGTTGAGGGGTGGGGTTTTGGTTGTTTTTTCCATGATTATGTGTGTACGAAGATTTACAATTTACAATACATTTGTGATTGGTAATTTTGTGTAACGCAAGGTGTATGGGGGGGGGGGGGGGGGGGGGGGGGGGGGGGGGGGGGGGGGGCTACAGTAAAAATGAAATACATTGTGTGTTGTTCAGTGGCCATTTGGGGAACTAATTGACTGACTGTATGGTGGAATTTGAAACTAATTAACTGTCGCTAGCTGAACGGAATGATACAAGTCTATATTAACGCTCACTTCTCTGGGGACGTGATAGCTTCATAACATAATGGTTTTGAATAAATGTGAAAACTGTTAAGTCACTGAAATTATTTCTTGGAAGCTAAGAAACTAGTTTCTCTAAAACTGTTCTTCTCTCCCTAAGATTTATTTCCATATTTCAAATAAATGAATTCTTTGAATTGATCAATGCGTAGTGATCAATGCGAGTGCAAGAATTATTGTTTACAGATGTATAATTATTCATCAAATTGAAAATATATTAATTTGATACTGAGAACTGATACGAGTATTGCAAGTAAATAATTATATACATTTGAAAATTAAAAACAATGCCGTACTGATTTTTTACCGAATAAATGTTTGTTTGAATAAACAATCTGCAGCTAATTTGAATCTTACATATTTATTCGATAAAATAAAATAATTGATTGAAGTAACCCTGCGGTGGTAAGCGTGGCTCATTCAATGAAGAAAGGAGTAATGTGGGTAAGTGTCTACATTTTTAGATTGATCTAGAGTTTCCGTTCTACTCATTTAAATAACACCTCAGTAACAACCAGTTGATTGGGACGCATACATTGGTATTATAAAAAAGAACAATTCAATGCCTTTAAATACGTACCAATTGCATTTTTGTCCGAAAAATAATTGATTCGCATTGACGGGCATTGATTCTATTCAATATTTTGCCGACAGGATTAAATGGCATTGACACGGTTCAATACTTGGTTCGTGAAATGCATTGCATTGTATACAATTTGGCGCTTCACTGAGTATCATTGAATGGCATTAAATGGCATAAACGCATAGGCATTACAAGCAAATCACTGTAATGCCGTGAAATTAATGCGCATTGAAAATGATTTAAACGAAACAAGTTTTATACAGTAAAGCGCATTTAATGACATTTCTGACAAAAATGCAATTTGTACACATCTAAATGCATTGAAATGTTTATTTTTTTAAATGCCAATCCATGCGTTCTAATCAACTCCTTCTTACCGAGGCGGTAATTCTGCAATACTGCTGCAGACCAGGTTGCTGATCAATCTCTCTAGCGACCACCCGAAGTGAAAAACCTTAGAACGTCATCATGTGAAGCTCCCACTCGGCCCATTAGTATCCAAGGTCCTTTGTTTTAAACATAAATCACTCTACTGACACTCTTTTTATAAACAATTTGTCGCCACGCTTTGCTGTCCTGGCACGCCTCTCTAGCTTCCTTAACATCTATGCATTTTTTCATGCAAGATCTCGTATTTCTGTGGCTTCTAATATCTCTTGGAACTAGGTTCTCATTCATATATTCCACCATTCTTTCCGCGGTCTGCCTCTGGGCACACCAGATTTACTTTACTTTGATACACTGTTTCATTGGTCGTTCATCTTTCATTCTCTCAATATGCGCAAACTACCTTAAAGAATTTCTTTCACATACGAGGTGTGTTAAAAAAGTCCTACTTTTCAATTTTCGCGGGCTACGTACATTCAAGTTTTAAATTTTTTGTTTTGTTGTGTTGGTACACTCGTCACGATCATATATTCACAGTTTTGACTATATAGCTCGTGTTGTTTTTCTCGCAGAGGCGTGAAATGTTAAAAGGGCTTTGGTGTGCTCGGCGATTTTCTTCTTTCGAAAAAAATGGAGCAAAGAGTTTGCATTAAATTTTGTGTGAAAAATGGAATCCAGTGCTCTAAAACTGTTGAAATGTTAAAAGTTGCATACGGTGAGTCTACTCTGAGTAAGAAAAATGTGTATAAGTGGTACAAGCTGTTCCAAGAAGGCCGAGAGGATGTCGAAGACGAACCTCGCCCTGGACGTCCGAGCACGTCAACAACAGATGAAAACGTTCAAGCAGTAGAAGAAATGGTGTTGAAAAATCACGGAATTACCATCAGAGAAGTTGCTCAAGGTGTTGGCATATAGGTTGGCTCATGCCATGCTACCTTTTCGGACGTTTAGGGCATGAGACGTGTGTCAGCGAAATTTGTTCCAAAACTGCTTAATTTTGATCAAAAGATCCATCGCATGATCATCGCTCAGGAGATGTTGAATGAAGTCAATAATGATCCTGATTTTCTCAAAAGGGTTATAACTGAGGATGAATCGTGGGTATATGGTTATGACGTCGAAACTAAAGCCCAATCGTCACAGTGGAATCATCCTGAGTCTACAAGACCGAAAAAAGCACGTCAAGTTCGGTCAAATGTGAAGGTTTTGCTCACTGTCTTCTTTGATTACCGTGGCGTAGTGCATCAGGAATTCTTACCACAAGGGCGTACGGTCAGTAAGGAGTATTACCTTCAAGTTATGTGCCGTTTGTGAGAGGCGATACACAAAAAACGTCCGGAACTTTGGAAAAACAATTCGTGGCTTTTGCAACACGATAATGCACCTGATCATTCATCCTTGCTTTTGAAAGATTTTCTGACCAAAAACAACACCACAGTCATGCCTCAGCCTCCATATTCACCGGGTTTGGCCCCTAGCGACTTTTTGCTTTTCCCAAAACTGAAGAGATCCATGAAAGGACATCGATTTTCAACGATTGAGGAGATAAAAACTGCATCGCTGAAAGTACTCAAGGCTATCCCACAAAGTGATTATCAGAAGTGCTTCGATGATTGGAAAAAACGTTGGCACAAGCGTATTATATCTGAGGGGGATTACTTTGAAGGGGACAACATAAATATTGAGGAATAAATGAATATTTTTTGAGAAAACCATAAAGTCACCTTATTTTTTAAACACACCTCGTATATCAACTAGCGTCTTCTCTACACCCACATTCTTTGAGGATTATCTCATTACTCACTTTCTCCATCAGAGTTTTGCCGTATTTCACGCGCAGTGGTTTCATGTGAATCGCGTTAATTTTACTCCTATCCTTTTCTTCGCAGGTCTAAATTTCGCTACTGTACAGCACAGGTGGTACAAATACAAAATTATGTATTGCCATTTTAGCTTTATTTGCTATCTTTTCACTCCAGAGAATTGGTCCTGCTCTAGCGCTTACCTTCTTACCCTCATTTATTCGCATATATAATTCCCTATCTATCTTTTACTCACTCTTGTGAATAG
>NC_046664.1:95286349-95289363 GCF_010883055.1 Belonocnema kinseyi
AAGCTATCTAAGGATGGTACTATAGAACGCCACCTCAAGGTAGGCCTAGTGGCGCCATCTCTTGGTCAGGCCGGAAACTTATCAATCCACCCTCGTATAAAATCACATTAAAACATATGCAGGTAGCCTTATTTATCAGGATTTGCAGTAGAATTTATTTCCAGGGTCATTTAATCATCCCCTAATTATTGAACCAAGGAAATCGGTATTTAAACGGGTTAAAGTACCAGAGATTTTTTATTATAACATTGATGAACAGAATCACTTTAAAATATATACAGGTAGCATTTTTTATTAGGGTTTGCATTATAATTTATTTACAGGTTCATTTAATCATCCCCTGATTATTAAATCAGGGAAATCGATATTTTAAACGAGTTATAGTACAAAGATTTTTTATTATAACATTGATGAACAGAATCACCTTAAAATATATACAGGTAGGGTTTTTTATAGCAGAATTTGCATAAGAATTTATTTTCAGGGTCGCCTAATCACTCCCTATTTATGAAAACCCAAGGAAATCGATAATTTAAATGGGATAAAGTACCAGAGATTTTTTATAATAACATTGATGAACAAAATCACTTTAAAATATGTACAGGTAGCGTTTTTTTAGCAGGATTTGCATTAGAATTTATTTTTAGGGTCATTTAACCATACCCTAATTATTGAAAAGTTAATTTCTCTGCTTTCCTAAATAAGGGATGATTAAGCAACCCCTTGACATGCACACTTCCTCTACTTATCTGAAAGTTATTTAATACCCTAGTAATTGAATAAAAAATACCTAGTGACTTTAGTTACTAAGAAATGATCATTTCCATGCTTGGGTGTTTGAGGTACGAAAACACCCTTATATCATGGTGTATACCCCATAAACTGTTTATCTTTCTAGATCTTAGATATGAACCTTTTCTTTTGGTAGGAATGATAGTAAAAATGTGCAAGTTTGAACCAAATCCAACTATTAGTTTAGGAGAAAAAAAACTTTTCACGAAAATCAGCATTTTTCTATTAAAATACATGTAAAAATTGAAACTTTGACAATTGTTTGTAAAAAAACTGTCCATTTTTCTTACTTTTTTCCTTAGAATTATTGCCCATGCAGACAATGTTTGATAGCCTTATATGCTCCAAAAGCTTGCTGAATTGTGAGGTTGATGACTATATGTCTTTTATTATTGGTTATTTTATTATTATTATTATTATTATTTACGGAATTATGGAAAGAAAAAGGACGTTAAACCAAATCAGGAGCAAAAGATACCCAATGAAAAAAAGTTACGCACTGAGCAATCGACAATAGTGGACGAAAGTGACACTCTGTAAAAATAATTTATAGACTGTGTTGTAATTAAAGTTCTGCAATAAGATTCAAAAATAATAAATAAAATATATTTTTCATACTAATTGAATGTTTCTTGTTGTTCGTTTACACAGAGTAAAGAATGAATTTCTAGTTTAAAATTTTTTTAATCTCAGAACCTGGGTATTTTATGTCTAAACTAAGTACTGACTCTTACGCGAGGCCGCAGTCAGATTTTCTAGCTAGAAGAATCTAGGCTTTCCCTCGGATGACCCTTGGCAGGTTATTGTCGTGTGCTACTTGACATTTACTTTTTAGCACTATATTTTCTAATCCAACTAGATAAAAGACTTTATTCATAAAAATAGATATTAAAAACAATTTCTATCAATTAATTATTTTCTCGAGGGGCCCTTGTAAAGCTCTCGACAGGTAAAACGGGTAATATGACTGTGAGTGCAAAGAAGTAATTTAATATTATTATGCTTACTTATACTTAAATTAAAAAAATTACCGAGGCTTAAACTTTTAAAACTTTCAATTCTTCTGATAAAATTTGAAACATTTGCTGCCTTAAAAGTTTGAAAAGAATTTTTGTTAAATATTGATTTAAATTAAAATCATCTGAGTACGTTTAAAAATCAAATTTAACAAATCGAGTTTCAAGAACCTTTTTTCCTAAGTTAAAAACTATCGGATGAATGCCGTCAAGTATTTATGATATCGTAATTAGCGTGGCATCATAGCTATGGGGATTAGTCGTTCGACTTATAAGCGTGCGGTGCGCGTGTTCGATTCTCGGTGCTTGCGGATATTTTAATAAACTGCGTATCTCTTAAGTTATAAGTAATAAGTATAGTTAAGAATTTAATGTCAATAAAAATACGAGAAAACGGAGGAGCGTTTGTCAGAGGCTAAAGAAAGGTGTAAAATGTTTAGATTTAACTTTTGCAAACAAAATGTATTTTACATTTGGATTAATATTTTTCTTCTGTGAATAAAAAATTTTTGGTAACAGATTATGGCAATGCGCTAGTTAAACTTTTTTACTATTGCAACCATAGTATCACACTTTAGAATTTTTCATAGACAGGGCCTCTTAAGATACATGTTATAATTTCTACCCGAGAAGAACTTTAACTGTAATTATTAAGAAATTTTGTAAACCATAACACGTCACTACACCACCTATAATCAAATTAGGAATTAATAGGGAAATAGAACAAGGATATAGAAAGGACATTACTGTTGATTAGGGCAATAGAAAGGCACCCTCGCTCGAATGTGGTCAGAGAGTCTATGGGGCATTATTCCTCAACTGCCCCAACTCAAAAAGTCATGTTTTTCGATTGTCTCTAAATTCTGGAAATATGTTCGCCTACCCAATAGTAGTTAATCCACAAACTTATAGACCAGGATTACCAACCCTCCCCAAGTGAGGGGGGGTTGAATTTTCAACCCCAATGCCTGCAGGGGCAGTTTCAAACGCCTGTAACTTCCTTTCTAATTACGCGATTTAAAATTTTTATGAGGGTTTTGGAAAGTGCATTTTACGCGCTTTCATCCTATTTTATTATTTATAACAAAAAAATTGTTTAAACATTTTTTTCAATAAATCAATTGTTTATTTAACTTTTTTCGCAATTTAGGCATCTAAGATTTTTTTTTAAATAGTCTCAAAAGAAAGCTTGACTTTTTTACTATG
>NC_046664.1:95289463-95302642 GCF_010883055.1 Belonocnema kinseyi
AGAGATGGCATTACTAGACAAGAACACCGCTATGAGAAATGTATCAGCCTTGGAGGAGATTATGTTGAGAAATAAAAAAAAAAATTCTTAAAAACGTTGTTTCTCTTGGTCAGGCCGGAAACTTACCAATCCACCCTCGTAAGCCTGATATTTTGTGATTTATTCCTTACGAAAAGTTAATTTCTCTGCTTCTCTAAATAAGGGATGATTAAACAACCCCTTGACATGCACACTTCCTCTACTTATCTGAAAGTTATTTCACACTCTAGTAATTGAATAATAAATACCTAGTGACTTTAGTTATTAAGAAATGATAATTTCCATACTTGGGTGTTTGAGGTATGAAAACGCCTTTATATCATGGTGTATACTCCATAAACTGTTTATCTTTCTAGATCTTAGATATGAACCTTTTCTTTTGGTAGGAATGATAGTAAAAATTTGCAAGTTTGAACCAAATCCAACTATTAGTTTAGGAGAAAAAAAACTTTTCACGAAAATCAGCATTTTTCTATTAAAATACATGTAAAAATGGAAACTTTGACAATTGTTTGTAAAAAAATTGTCCATTTTGCTTACTTTTTTCCTTCGAATTATTGATTGCAGGTTCGAAAATACAAAAAAAATTGTTTTTAGAATTTTTCACTGGTGGTCATTTTACTGTACATTTGGTGCGGAGTCCTTTAGGGAAATACCTTTCGTATTTGAGTAGTTCCTGTCTAAATTATAAATTAGGATACTCTGAAGTTCCCTGTAATTGTCTATAAAACAAATAGAGGTAACCCTACCAACCCCTGACAAGAGCCTGCATAACATTTTCTAATCAAGTTATCCTTTATAACACCCGACCAGTTCCCTGTTTAAAGTAGGGAATATTAGGGCATTTTCTACACGGGGCTGCGTCCAGCAATGCAATTTTTCTAAAAAAACATAAATGTAATTTTGTCCATAATATTCTCAATTGCATGATGCATTGTAATTTCAATTTGTCAAATACCTATAATTATTTTCAATGTGAAGCAGTTGTTTAAAAAAAATGAAACTCAGTACATTTGTAGAATATTACCATCTAATTATAAAAAATATTAAAAAGTGATCTTTTTGAGAAATTCAATTTCAAACATTTTAGAAAACCAGCGTCATTTTAGAAATTAGATAAGAGTTTGTCTTAAAAATGTAACCTTCTTTGCTGTCTCTTCTGTTTGAAAAACTTCCAAAGATGTTTTTAAAGAATCAATTCCTATCATGGTACCGGAGGCAACATATCGTTTTCTAAAAATTATAAGAATGTTAAATTATTTCGAACTTCGGCGGCACTTGGCCCATTTAAAACGAAAATAAAAAGTTTATTATCAAAATAAAAACTTTTTTGTTGTCTTCCCTGTTTGAAAAACTACTTAAGATATTTATAAAGCATCAATTTTCATCCTGCTGCCGAAAGGAATGCTTTATTATCTGAGAATCATGAGGATGTAAAATAATTTTGAAATTGGTAGCACTTGGACCATTTTTTAAAATAAGTAAAAGTTTTTCGTCAAAATAAGACCTCCTTTGCTCTCTTCCCTGTTTGAAGTACTACCTGAAATATTTCTAAAACATCAATTATCAGCATGCTACCGGACGCAACGTATCACTATCTGAAAAGGATCAGTATGTTAAATTATTTTAAACTTCGGTGGTACTTGGCCCATTTTTTAAAAAAAGTTGAAAGTTTGTCGTCAAAATGAAACCTTCTTTATTATCTTCGCTGCTTGAAAAACTACCCAACATACTTTTAAAGCATGAGTTCCCATCATGCTACCGGATGCAACACATTATTTTCTGAAAATCAAGAAAATATGAAATAATTTCGTACTTCGGTTGCACTTGGCCCATTTTTAGAAATACGTAACAGTTTGACTTCAAAACAAAACCTACTTTGTTATCTTCCCTGTTTGAAAAACTAGTCAAGATATTTCTAAAGAATCAATTTTCATCATGCTACCGGAAGCAATGCATTATTTTCTGAAAATCATGAGAATATTAAATGATTTCGAACTTCAGTGGCACTTGGCCTAATTTTAAGAACAGGCACAAGTTTTTTTTTAAATGAAACCTTTTCCGTTGTGTGCCGTACTCGAAACACTGGCGAAAAAGCTTTTGAAACATAATTTTTAATCAAGTTACTTGAAATGCTATCGAAATGCTATTGAAATCAATGCAATATTTTTTTTAAATCATGAGAATTGTAAATAATTACCCCCTTCCGTAGCATTTCGAAAAATTTTTAAAAGGAGGTAAAAGTTTGTCGTCAAAAGAAGACTTTGTCCGATATCTTCTCTGATTGAGAAACTACTTTCCGGTTGTTACAGCTGTGCAAAAAACTACCAACAAAACTTTTGAAAGATGAATTTCAATCATGTCACTGGAAGCAAGGCATTATTTTTTGAAAATCCTGAAAAGTAGAAGTGTGTAAAAAACTCGAAGTTCGAACGAGTCGAGTCGAGCTTGTTAGCTTCCGAGTCGAGTCGAGCTGAGCTCGATCTGGTTCGAGTCGAGTCGAGTTGAGATCGTGCTTTCCAGAAAGCACGAAACTTTACGAGTACTCGAATGTCTTCGAGAACTCGAAACTTTCGAGAACTCGGATGACTTCGAGAACTCAAAACTTTCGAGAACTCGAAAATCTTAGAGAACTCGAAACTTTCAAATACTCGTATACTTTCGAGCTACTCGAAAGTTTTAAGCTGCTCGAAAGTTTCGGGTTCTCGAAACTTTTGAAATTAACCAGATTTTTTCAAACCCGATACTCGGAGGTTTTTTGGATTGCTAAGAGCAATTTTGAAATAAAAATTTTAAATTCAAGAATTTTTATCGTAAATGACAACTAAGCTTTAGAAAAATCCAAAATATAAACCTTTTTCTTCAAGGTACAACCTTAGGGTTCTTACATTCTCATTCATGAGAATGTAATATAATCGTCCAAATTTTCTATCTCTGGTCCGAGAATCATAACATTTTATCGGTGTCTGTCTGTATGTATGCTTACCTGAATGTTGTAGCCACTCTAACTTTTAAAGGATTTTTCCAATCGAGTCAGACATTGATACACTTTTTAAGTGTCCCGAAATAAAGGTTAAGTTATATGATTTTCAGCATTTTAAAAATTTTCGAAACAATGGAGAAACATTTCTTTCCATAGATTAAGGAATGTAAATTCAAATTTCTTCTAGATTTAAAATATATTTCGAAACTATTTTTATGAAATTTTTCATTTAGTAATCTTGATTACATTTTTCAATTGAGCACGAATCGAAAATGTTCTAGATTAATTAATTAAAGTCGAGTTGCCTTAAAACTGAAGTTTAAACAAATGATATCAAAGCCTATGGTTCGATGTCTCTATCTACTAAAGTGCAAAAAACAAATACGTTTTTAATAACATTATATTGAAAAACATACCTAGTTCTTATATGCTGTTCAAATTTGTCTACACCCATTATTTTTTAAAGAGAATGTACTATATTACCTAATTATCGAGTGCGAAGGGCGATTGTCGCAATGAGAATTTAATGCTCAAAGCCGCAGGTGTTTTGAGAACCTTTTTAAAAAGCGAATAGAAAAAAACGTTAGTTCCGATTTATGAATGTAATTCCTCAGAAACTTAAATCACAGTTGTCGATTTAAGTTACAATATTTGACCGATCACAACTGAAAGTAGGCAGCGTGGTAGAGCACCTCTCACCGATCGGGTTTAAATAGAAATACGTTGTTGTGTATGAAAAATAACCGAACGCGTATTTTTTTATTTCTCTCTAAGGTGAAAGTTATAGAAGTTAATGAGATTTCAAACAAGAACCTGAAAATCTGACGTAGTGACACAACAATTTTCAAATTACTCGTATATTCTTGATTTTTAAATATTTTGTATAATCCCAGGAAAAAAGAAACTATTGAAGAGACGACTATGTGGATTGCGTATCAGTCATTTGCAGATTCAGAAAGTTAAAACTGAATCGCTTTGCGACTATGTGAATCGGTCATTTTTTCAATTAGCTTCGAACCTGCCATGTACTGCAATGACCATTTCAAGCAAATTCATATTGAATCGGTTTCCCTCTTTTTGAATGAGCACGGATTTTTTAAGGTGGAGCTGTCATATTTCGCACAATTTTATATATATATATATATATATATATACCTTTGGCTGTTTCAGTTCTAGATATAGTAAAGGCTTTTGCGACATATAAGTTATTCAAAAAAATAATTACGACTAAAAGTGTTTTAAAAAAAAAACAATCGCTGCCAATCTGCAATTCAAGTGACAGAGACGCAATTCAGAAGCCTTCGAAACCCATTCAAGACAAGTGAATGGATTTTTGTTTCGGGATGTTTCACTCATTTCACGTGGATTTGAATGCTATTTCTTTGCGCGTTGAATTTTTTCGAAAAGTTGAAAAATTAAAAAGTAATAGCTGTTTTTCGAAAAAAAAATTATGCGGTTTGCTCCGAAGGGCCTTTGTTTTTGTTTTCCTAAAAAATTTTTCAGAGATAGCTGATAACAAGATCTAAAAGTAACGCTATACGAGAATTTCCACTTTTAATTTACATAGGAGTAAAAAAATTTAGAAACTTTTTTTTCATTTATTCGTGTTTTTATGTGGGAAGCTTTGAAATAATAAGTTACAACTTATTTATAACGTGTTTACATAAATTTTACTAAATAATTTCGATTTTATTTTCACTTATTTAAAGGTTTTAGTCTATTTTTTCCTCTTTCTTTGTTTTGTTTTTAAAGCTTTTTCAGTAGATTTTTTAGAAGTTTTCACAGTGGATTTTGTAGTTTTTGCAGTAGATTTGACAGTTTTTGTCTTCTTTTTTTTAACTTCGACTAGTGGAGTTTGTGTTGCTCAAGATACAAATAGTTTAACTTTGTTGTTTTCTTTCGTAATTTTCCAAACGGGACTTTTTTGAATTCCTGATTCTTCCTTCATTTTTTCCCATTCTAATAGCTTTTTTCCCCTAAACTTTCTAACTTCTTCTGCAGGCAAGGAAATTAAACTTATTGCAGTCATGTATTTTTGAAGTTATACTAGAAAGTCTGATGCATTTTGTATTATTTCACCAATAGATTTTTGAAGATTGTGATTGTTCACGTAGTGCTTAACTAATCCTCCGATTACATCTACAAGACCTTTGCCGTGCCGGGTTCCCGAAAATAGCTTTTTTATGTAGTGTTTAAAAATGTTAATTTTATGTATTTGGAAAAGATTTTTGAAGTGACTAGATACGCCATCGGAAATTTGAATTTCATTAATTACAATACAGTTATAGTGAACTTTTGCATGCTTTTAGTTATTTTTTGAATCGTAAATGTGAATTTGAGTGACTGTTTCGATATTATTCAAGGAGTTAGACAAGGATGCGTTATGTCTTCATGGTTATATATATATTATTTATGAACAAGTGTTTAATAGTGTTGATGATGATGATAAGGTTGTGGCAGAGTTAATCGAAGACTTGCAAAGAATGTTGAATAAACTGAATGCAAGCATGAAGAGCATGGGTCTTAAAATTAAAGCAAATAAAACAAAAACTATGGTGTTTGAAGGAAAGAGTGAGAAAACACTATGCAATATTGTATTAAATGATGAGAGAATTGAACAAGATGATAAGTTCGTATACCTTGCTAGCTTATTTACTAGGGACGGGAAGATAGATGAGGAATTAGATAGACGAATAAATGAAGGTAAGAAGGTTATTGGTAGAGCAGGTCCCCTTATCAGAAGTAAAAATATATCAAATAAAGCTAAAATAGCAATACATAACTATAAATTTGTACCGACTGTACTATACGGTAGCGAGACATGGACTTATCAAGAAAAAGATAAAAGTAAAATTAATGCAATTGACATAAAATTCATGCGCATAATATGCGGGAAAACTCTGATGGACAAAGTAAATAACGAGATAATTCTCAAAGAATGTGGTGCAGAAGAGACGCTAATAGACACATGGGAAAGAAATCCGTTAAGATGGTTCGGGCATGTTGAGAGAATGCCAAATGAACGACTAACGAAACAAGTGTATCAAGGTAAAGTAAATGGCAGTGTGCCCAGAGGCAGACCGCGGAAAGAATGGTTAGAATTTGTGAATGAGACCCTAGTTAGAAGAGACATAAGAAGCCAACGAAACACGAGAGCATGCATAAAAAAATGCATGAACGTGAAAGAAGCTGGAGGAGTATATCAGGACAAAAAAGTATGGCGATAAATAGTTAATAGAAAGAGTGTCCGTAGAGTGAATGACGCCTAAAAAAAAATACCTTGGATACAAATGGACCCAAGTGGGGAACCTCACATGACGACTTTTTGTAGATCTTCACTTGGAGTGATTGCTAGAGAGATTGATCAACAACCTGGGTCGGAGCGGTATTGCGGAACGAACGTGTTATTTAAATAAATATCACGACAATTCTAGATCAATTTAAAAATGTTATATCCCTTCCTTACATTACTTCCTACCCCACCGAGTGAGTCACGCCTACCCGGAAAGGGAAATGGCTTAATGGTGTAATAATAATAATAATAATTTAAAGACGGTTTAAAAAAAACCTTTAAAGAATTCAGTGGCCCCGTGAAAATTTAAAAAATTCATAACAGCTTCGAGATTTTAGAAAGGTTCATAATCAAATAGAGAATTTAGAAGAATGCAAAAGAATTTGCAGAATTCAAAAGAATTTAAAGAATTTAAAAAGTATTACGAGAATACAAAAGAATCCAAGGAATGCAAAAGATTTAGAGAAATTAAAATATTTAAAGGAAGTTAAAATAATTGAACGTGTATTCTAAAGGTTTCATAATATTTTAATAAAATCAATGACATGACGGAGTTCAAACTAACTAAATTGGTATTCTAATTATTTCAAGATAATTTTTAAAAAAATTATTACAGTGATGTTGTTAGAATTTTAAAAAATCAGAACAATTGAAAGAGTTCAGAAAATTTCAAAAGAATTGAGAGAATTCAAAAGAAATCAGAGAATTTAGAAAATTCAGAAGAAACAAGAGAATCCACAGAATTAAGAAGAATTTAGAGAATTCAGATAAATTAAGAGAATAAAGAAGACATTAAAAAATTCAGAAGAATTCACAGACTGCAAAGAATAAACCGAGCTTAAAAGAGTAACAAAATTCAAAAAATATTATAGAATTTTAAAAGAATTAAGAGAACACAAAAGCATTCAGAGAATTCAAAAGATTTCAGAGAATTTACAAGAATTGAGAGAAATCAGAAAAAATCAGAGAATTCAGAAAATTCAGAAGAATTAAGTGAATTCAGAAGGGACAAGAGAATTCATAGAATTAAGAAGAATTTAGAGAATTAAGATAAATTGAGATAATAAAGAAGACTTTAGAGAATTTAGAAGAATTCACAGACTGCAAATACAAAAGAAATGAAGATTTCCAAAATAATGAATTGTGTATTGTAAATATTTTCAGGTATTATACGGATGAATTCAGAAAAAGAGCTATCCATGCGAAGAACAATTGAAGACGCTCCAACTTCATGTCGATCAACTGAATGCTTTCTAACCTATCGGACCTCTCGGTTCTTTCATACTTTCAGGGCTCTAATTCATAAATGAAATAGATAAAAATTCGGAAATTTTCACAGAATCTCTGTATTGCGTCCTTCTACCGTGTCTCAGTTTTAGAAAAAAATGGTCAGAACCGTTTAGACGTTATGCTAAAATATGTTTCATTTTCCATACCTTGGGATAGGGCTTACGTGCATAAAATGCGATTTTGGATTTTACTTATATCAACTTCGAAATAGTCAGTCCTTTTCTAACCAGGCCAAACTTTAAATAACGCTCTAATGAATCTACAGTCCTAATTTTTTAAAAATTCGCAGAAAACAATTTTATTCGGATAATACTTTAAGATAATTTTAAAACAATGTAAGGCATTCCGAAAAGTATACAAGAGAATTCGACTGAATTCTACAGAACTCAAAATATTCGAAGAAAGTTAAAATGATTTAACGAACTGCCGTCCATCTAACGCGTGCTTCTAATAAACCTTTTTATCCTAGACGTCGACAGTGCGCACGTGCCATATTTTTAAGTCATTTCCGTATTTTTCGAAAAGTTTTTTGTCGAAATGTATGGAGAATATTGTGAATAAAAATAACAACGATAAATAAATGTGTAAATAAATGAGAATTTAAAGGCAAACAAATTTAAGTATATTCAGGAAAAAAACTGCGAAAAAAGTGCGAAAAGTGTGGTGAGCAAGTCCATTATTTATATCTGTTGACATCAGTCATCTTCAAAAAAATGATCAAAATCCGGCAAAAATCACAGAATATGATGTTCCAAGAGCAAAATTAGTGCATAAATCGGTGGAAGAGCACTGTGCTAAACAGCTTAAACGATGGATAGGAAACGATCTTTAAAAGGAAAAAAAGTGATTTAGTAGAAAGGTTAGTTGAGGTTGTGTTTGGTAGGTATTTATATTTTATTTCTTTGCTAACATTTACTTACATATTAAATGAAGAATTGTTATCGGGGTTTCGAACCTCCTAAATGTTTTGATAAAAATAAAATCTATTTATTACTTTCACTTGAGCACGCAAAACTATTATATTTATATATTTATAACCAGTTTATATGAAAGAAGAAAAATTTATTAGTACATTCCTTATACCAGGAAATCACTAACAAATTACTTTTTATTTTCTAAACTTGAAAAAAAGAAATGGCAAATGTAATATTGTGTTATTTTATATTTGTATGAATATTAAATATTTATTCCAAAAAAGTTCCGAACTGCAAATCTTGGATTAGAGCCAATATTTATACCTGCCATACAAAACCTCAACTAACCTTTCTACTAATAAACACATTTTTTTCCTTTTAGTGGTCATTTTCTACATTCAATCCATCGTTTCAGCTGCTCAAAACTCTGCTCTTCTACTCATTCGTGCACTAATTTTGCATCTGGAACATCATCTTCCGTGAGCTTCGCCGATTTTTTTTTAGCATTTTTTAAAAGATGACAGGTGTCAACAAATGTAAATAATGGCCTTGGTCGCCGCACTCTTTACACTTTTTTCGCCGTTTTTTTCTAAATAGATTAAAAAATGTTCTACCTTTAAAATCTTTGTTATTTACAAATTTACTTTTTGTTGTTGTTTTTATTAACAATATTTTCCATACATTTCGACACAAAACTGTTGGAAAAATATGGAAATCACGTAAAATCCGGCACGTGCGCACTGCCGACGTCTAGGATAAAAAGGTCTATTGGTTAATCTTTAATGGTTATTTCCTAATTAATTATATACTTTACAACAAATTTTTATTAATATGTTCGATTGGTGTGTTGTTCATTTTTGAATTGGTGGCCCGATTTAAATCAAAATATTTACTTTTTTCATTATTACCCTACACCACATGTCTGCGAGAATTTATATGCCACTGTTTGACTTAATCTCATTTCATCATTTTTTATCAGCTCTTAGTTGTATACCAATAAATTATGTTAAGAGTTAATTCCTCTTAACGTAATTGCACAATAGTTGTGCCAAACTGCCTTTTTTCACAAAGACTAAATACGACCACAGTGGGTTGGTAAATATCATTTTTTATTTTAAAAACGGAAAAGAATTTTCTGTGTAAGCTTGTGCTTTTTTAATACATTTGCAGCAAGAAAACCCTTCATATATGTAGTTCTTAAAAGTTCACCCCATGACCGAAAATTATTCTGAAATAAAGGTTGTAATACATTGTTTCAACGCGAAATTCAAATCCTTTTTCTCAATTAATCGATAACTTTTCATTATTAAATTTATCCGACCTAAAAAAAGACGCAAAATGGCAAATTTGTCACATTCAAGTTGAAATGTCTTGAAAACGTAGTGTTGCATTTGAGCGAGGAATACGAGAAATGAGAAACGAGTAAAGCTCTCGTCTTTTTTTATGAAATCTCATCTCTCTTACAGAAGCGAGCTTCTGGAAGGATCGTATATTTCGTATAACTGTCTTGCCAGTGTCCGAATTGACATTCTTAATTAAGCAAATGTCATAAGCACTTTCATAAACAATTCAAGTAAACATAGGATACACACAAAATATAGCTTTCAGAGTTAAATGTGTATTTCCATTAAAATATATAATTCTTTTATGGTTGTATGGTTGTATGGTCTTTGTGGCTATGTCTCATATCTGATGCATAAAGAAAATGATTTTCCATTTCTGGATTCCTGGGACTAAAAAGGCCTTATTTCTACTGCTTTTTAAATAATAATTATTAAAATAATGTGTAATAATTTATCAAGAAGCATATTTTTAAACTCGTTTTAAAAGAAGAATAAAATTATGAATCGGATTTAGAGAAGATTTTTTGTTCTTTTGAGATAAATTGTTATTATTTCATTGAAATAGTTTTAGTGTATATAAAAGACAATTTTCGAAGAGGATTTTCAAGGAATTTAGAGATTTTTAAAGATATTTGAATCTTAATTTTCTAATTTCTTAAAAGACTACAAGTATATTTTGAGAGAGTTATATTTTCAAATTGTACTTGAAGAATTAAAAAATATTTGTATTAATTTTACGCGGAATTTCAAATATTTTAGGATATTTTAAAAGATCTGTATAAAAATTTCATTCAAAAAATAACTTACTTTTTCCACAAATTAAAGAATTAAGAATTACTTGTGTGCTTGAATTTCTGAACGTTTAAATGAACGTCATGTTCTTTTACCTAAAATACATTTTTTTACAGGATTTCTTTGAATAAAACTTTTTTTTAAAGCATATTGTGTATTGAGATTGTTGTCAAATATTGTTTTTATTTGATAAACTTAAATAGATTTACGTCAATGACGTTTCCGCCGATTGCTCGGGTAAGGAACAAGATGGCACGAGATGAGATGATGAGACGATAAAAACAAAAGAGAGAATGAAATTCTCCGTTTTTGATAATACTTCTCGAACGACTGAAATGAGCAAGAGAACCAATCATCTCGTATCGTTATGCAACACTATGAAAACGAGAACCAATTTTGATTCAGCGGGCCAAAATTAATTAAAAAACACACTTTCATTACTTTTTGTGGCTGTTTATAATGAACAGAAAATTGAACTTTATAGGCCGGTGCTATTAAAGTCTTTAAAAAAGCTATTGATCAAATTTATTAAAATTCTGTCAGTTTCTACACTTCAAGTAACAGAGTCTATCAGCGACAAAATATGCTGTTCATTTGAGGAAATTAGGTGACATGTATAAAAAAAGCCACACAGTTAGGAGTATTTGAATGACGTATATTTAAAAAAATACTGAGCTCACAAATTCCTCATTTAAAATTCTATAGCTTTTTCACTAGTTCAGATTTTTTAAATTCTGGAAACTGTTACCATTGCCTTTTGAAATCTACCAGAAAAGTGAAAAAAAATGTAATGAACAGTATGAAGACGGGTGGTTTGAAAATCTAATAAGTCTATTTTACCAAAGAAATCACACTTATATTTTTTCCAGTTATTGTGGTCAGTAAAATTTTTTCCATAAAATTTTGAATTCACAGATTTTTTTAAAATTCTAAACTCAAATTAAAAGATAAAATTTTTTATAAGACTTTTCCATTTCTTGTACTAATTGCTACACAATTTTGCTTTCAAAATTTCAGGCTTTTGCCAGGGCAGTTAAAAGCAAATTCTAGATTACAGCCAAACCAAAACTAGAGACTTTTAAACACAGAATAATATGATGAAAGAATATTTAATAATGATAAAATGAAACTAATCAAACTTTGATTTTAAAGGATATTCAAAAATAAAAAAAAGTTTTCTGAAACTCCAGGACTTTCAGGTTGGAGTTTGATTCCAATGTTTTAATTCAATTCAAGTTTCAATGAACTACAAATCTAACAAGGAATGTACTCCAAGTGTCCCTCGCCGATCTGATTCTCCCTGATATATGTTGTAGTACTCGAAAAACTAAACGACACGCTTTTTTATCTGCGGAAAAACATTTTAAGGGGGTAAAACAGTCCTTCAAAGATAGGGGCCTTCAGTGTCGATTGTATAGTATGGTGTTTAAAAATTAAATTCATTTCGACCGAACCTAATGGAAAAGTTTCCTCGTGATGAAAAATGAATAACGCAATTTTATCAAAAAATAAACAAAAATGAGGGGGGTAAATCACCCCTACATATATTTAATGTTGTGCTAAAAATATTTATATTTATTGAAAAAAATGTAAAAAAAAGTATATTTTGCACTACTTTCTATGCACAAAGATATTTGGGAAGATGATTTTATAACCAAGGAAGTAAAATAGAGTCTATCTAATATGAATAAATAAAATTAAGCGGGGCAAACCACTCTTAAAGTAGGTATTAAATGTCAAAATCAGTCTAAAATCGAGCAAAAAAATGCAAAGAAAATACATGTTATAATACGTGACAGAATATCGAAGATGTATTTATCGAAATTTGGACAATAATGATATTCGTTAAAAAAGTGTTTAATTCATAACGATTTCTTACACTACAAACATCGAATTACAGCGATATTTGTACAACCTAATATGTCACAATGTGTTTACAAGAATCACCGAAGCTAAAGTCCACCGGATTTTCTAATTTATCATTTTGTTATAATTTTACGATAAAAAAGAAATTTTGAACATAAAAACTACAAATAACGCTGAGATTTTAAACCGGTGAGGGGGGGGGGGGGATTCTCTATCTATTATAAATTCAAAAAATTAGATCTTAAATAAACATACACAAGAACAAGAAATATATATACATATTGATTTATTTTATTATTTTATAGACTAAATTATTTATCTAAAAGAGGCCGGTCATGTATCTTGGATTTAGGTAAGAATCCAAATAGAAAATTTTAAATGTGGAATATATGAACTTTCTAAAAATTGTGTTTCGTTATGTAGATACTAGCAAATCCGGAAGCGTAGTTAAAGATAAGTAATTCATATCAATTTATTATAATTTTACGATAAAAAAGACATTTTAAACCTAAAAACTGCAAATAACGCTGAGATTTTAAACCAGGGGAGGGGGTAACTTTCTAGAATCAAACCGAAGGGCCTATGACAAAGCCACCGAACGCGTCCTCGGGTTGCGGATAGAGGGTCCCTGTACCAAGGGTTTCTGCTGAATATGGTTAC
>NC_046664.1:95302742-95304813 GCF_010883055.1 Belonocnema kinseyi
ATGCCCACCCATCACTACCGAGGAGGTGAAAAATGTATTAAGAGGGATGAAGAACTATTCCGCACCGGGACCAGATTGTATCAAAACCTTCTGGTGGAAGAAATTTTCTTCAACCAATCAGCATTTGGCCCGTATTTTCACCTCATATTTGAAGTCGGAAGAGCCGATTCCAGAGTGGTTGGTGGAAGGGCGCACAATACTTCTGCCGAAAATAGGCAACTTAACTGACCCGAAGAATTACAGGCCAGTAACTTGTCTGAACACGCTTTATAAGATATTCACAGCTATCCTAAATGATAGGATTGTTCGTTCAATTGAACCTGTGTGGCAAGAAATGTATGAACAACGAGGCTCAAAGAAAGGCGTAGCCGGATGTCGGGAGAACCTGCTCATCGATAGATGTGTCTGCAAAGATGCAGCATTCTACCAACGTGACCTATCGATGGCCTGGATTGATTATCGGAAAGCTTTCGATTCGACATCCCATAGACTTATCATCTGTCTTTTGGAAATCTTAAAGGTTCATCCGCAAATAGTTGGGTGCATAGAGAGATTGATGCCGCTTTGGAAAACCAGATTTACTATCTCATCTGGAAAAAATCGTGTTACAACTAACAAGGTCACCTTCCAGAGAGGTGTCATTCAGGGCGACACCATGAGCCCACTCCTATTTTGCCTTACATTATTGCCACTATCTCTAGCACTTCGCCGTTCCGACGGGTGCTTGTGCGGCAAACCTACAGATCGAAAGTGCAAGGTCACTCATGTATTTTACATGGACGATCTTAAGATCTATGCTAAAAACAGAGAGCAACTTCATCTAGCTCTGGGGATTGTCGAACGATATACTAAGGAAATTGGAATGCAATTTGGGTTCAATAAATGCGCCAAGGTTTATTTGAAGCGAGGAAAACTTAATGGAATCCCTGAAGATCCTGAGCTCGTTGATAGAAGCGCTATACGACACCTTTGCGCTGGAGAGACTTATGCATACCTGGGCGTGCCACAGAGCCGCATTCAGGATGTGACATCTATAAAGGATACTCTCCGAAGCAGATACAAACGTCTCATCCGACAGATTTGGTCTTCCGAACTGTCGGCGAGGAAAATACACTGCATGCATTCTAAGTCTTCCGTTCCGCGACAGTACATCTCACGCCGTCAATGGGGTCGCGGAATATTGAGTCTTCAATGTCTTCACAACAGGATTATTCTGGGTACAGCACATAGAGTTGCAAATGGAAGAGACCCTCTTCTTAAAATGGTCAGGAATCACGAAGAAGTGGGCAAAGGAGCGTTTCTGTAGAAAGCAGCGGAGGAGGCTGCTGAAGCACTCGGACTTGACTTCAGTATTAGGGGTGAGAAAAATGTATCAAATCTTATCTATCTCGAGTGCTCACTCCTGAAAGCCCGGATTAAGAAAGCGCAAGAGAAAAACTTTCGTGAACAGCTCCTCGATAAGAGGATGCACGGTATCTTCTACAGAAATATGAAGGATCAGTCAGTGTCTTGTGAGCTAACGTTTGCTTTCCTTAAATCGCCCGGATTGAAGTCTGGTTCGGAGGGTTTCATTTTTGCATGCCAAGACGGTGTCATTTCCACCTTAACATACCGTCGCCACATTTTGAGCCAAGACATTCCCGATGATAGCTGCAGGGCGTGCCATGCACACCCCGAGCATTTAGCTCACGTACTATCTAGTTGTCCAACTCACGCGGGAACGACCTACATTCAAAGGCACAATGCGGCACTAAGAGTGCTTTATTACCATCTCTGTCACTCCTACGGCATTAACCTTAATATCGTTCCCCTAAATGCTCGTAGGGAAATTGAGTCAATTGTCGAGAATGGGAAGTGCCGCATATACTGGAACTTTATATTCTCGACAATTCTTTCTGTTGCTCACTCGAGGCCTGACATGGTTCTTCTTGACTTCGAGAAGCGAACCATGTTTGTTATCAAACTTTCAGCACCAGCTGACAGAAACATCATAACCAAGGAGAATGAAAAGAAAGAGAGGTATCGAGACCTTATAAGGGAGTTGCAACGATTGTACCCGGAATATTCTGTT
>NC_046664.1:95304913-95375761 GCF_010883055.1 Belonocnema kinseyi
ATTTATTTAATTATATCATAAACTAAATTATTTATCTATGCACTTAGTTGAATATTCAAAAATTGAACTGTTTTATTGGTGAAAAGTTTGACTATGTATTGAACAATGCGGAAAATTTCGTCCAATTAAACTCCTTAAACGTTGTATTCACAAAATTTCAATGATTTTTAAAGGACGCTAAAGAAGATGGTTTTCTTAAATTCTCCTTCGTGGCTTTACTAAGGCTAAGGTATGTGACGTAATTGTAAACGGACTCTCAAGTTCTCTGTGTCCTTTGTATCAGTTTCGTAATAACTCTAAAAGAGTCCGGTCATGTGTGTCGGGTTTGAGGAAAAAGACAAATTGAAAATTTTAAATTTGGAATATAAGTACTTTCTTAAAATTGTGTGTCATTCTGCAGATACTAGGAAATCCGGAAACGTACTTAAAATTAAGTAATTCATATCAATTTATTATAATTTTACGATAAAAAAGGAATTTTAAACATAAAAACTACAAATAACGCTGAGATTTTGAACCGGAGGTTTTTCCTGTTTATCCTGTTGGAATAATATTAAAATTTACATTCAAAATCAACTTGTTTTTTTGCAAGATAAAATTAATCACAAATTGTACAATAATAGAATAGCTGAAAACTAATGATAAGTCCTATCTGTCAAAATATTAGGTAAAGATGATAATATATAATTTGATGAAATTGTAAATTTATAAATTATTTCAACAGGAACGACATGAAAGATTCAATATTCGTTGTCAGCTATTCTATTGTTGCACATTCCGTAATAAATTTTATCCTGCGAAAAAATGTGATTAATTTAGAGCATATCGCATACTTTGAAATTAAACAAACTTTGAAAATAATGCGCACAAAATTCAGTTATAATGTTTAATGATGTGTAACAATTTGAACAAAAATTTACAATTTTAAATTTCAACAACAATTTAAACAACCTTCTTCGATGCTCTTTTTTTCTTAAAAATGCATAAATACCTTCATCCTCTATTTTTGTGTACGATACGTATTTTCCTCGGATTTTTTTCTCCAGTTTAGACGTATTTTGAAATTCGATACATAATAACGGGGGAGGGTACTTCCGCGTAATGTTTTATTTTATTTATTGTTATATTAATTATATTTGTGGAAAGCACTGTCCCAAGTACAGAATATATAATTTAAAAAAATGTTTTTCTATGACTTTAGCAATTTTCAGAACATTTAAAAATATGTAAGGGTGGCTTACCCCCGCGTAATTTTAATTCATATTGGATGGACTTTATTTTACTTGCTTTGTTATAAAACTCATTTTCCAATCTTTTGTGTGCATGGCAAGTATATATTATCATAGACATTAAATAAAAAGAGTTTAGGGGTAGCTATCCCCATCAATTTTTAAAACATTTTTCCTGTCGAAACCCAACTTTATTTCGGTCTCAGAGTGCATATTATATTTTTTTCAAATTTTTTCTGTGACTTTCAACACTTTTAGCACAATTTTAAATATATGTAGGGGTGGTTTACTCCCTTCATTTTTTAAACATTTTATGAGAAAATTAGACATAACTATATAATCTACACTTGAGACCGCTATCTTTAAGGGGCTCCCCCCCCCTTAAGGTGTTTTTCTGCAGATAAAAAGAACGTATCGCTTAGTTTTTCGAGTACTAGAACATATACCAGGGAGAATCAAATCGGCGAGGGATACCTGGGGTACCTTCCTTGTAAGATCGTCAGTACTTGAAATTTCATTTCATTTCAACAAAAAGAAATAAAATTCTAAAACTATATACAAAATTCTTTATATTATAAAATTAATCAAATTAATCAGTTCATTCTAAATACAATCTAATTCCGATTTTTCTAAAATATTACACTTGTCAACCTGCGTTACTTTCGAATGAGACCACTTCCAGTGAGAGATCGGTTTTTTGTAAGTTGAACTTTGAATGCTTACAAATTTGAAGTAATTTACATTTTATTCCCCATTCCAATCTTTTTCAGTTACCTATACAAAAATGGGAGAAAAATAACAAATTTGTTCAAAAACGTAAGTTTTCTTCCAAAAAGAAATAATGTTTCTGGTTTTTACTTATAATATCGCCTGGGAAGATACCAGATACCAGATACCTTAATGCTCTTATTTAGAATCACTTATTCTTGAAGCTGTTCGCGCATTCAAATATTGTTTACAATTTTTTAATTACATATAATTACGATTTTTTATTTGAAACATATTTCTTTCCCTATTTTTCAAGTTTAAGCGTTTCAAAATTGAAATTCTGTAAGTTTGAAGGTTCAATATGAAATGATTTAAATTGTGACATTTTCAATTTCTCTTCTTCTTTTATATTATCTTGTATCATTTCCGAATAAAATATGAAAATAAGTTTTTCCGGAAAAAAATTCTCTCGACCACAAAGATCGTTTAGTCCTACAAGCTATAAAAATAATTTTTTTTATTTTTAATATTCCAAAAAATAATAAAGGTCACGTTTTCGAACAAAGGTTCTCAATCTTTTTCAGCGAATTTTAAAAACATGAAAACTTTTTTGGAAAGACCCACATTTGTTTATGGTTTTCAATATTTGTGAAAGGTTTCCCCGGGCATGTCCTCATTTTAGAGCTTTTGTGCGTTTTCCTACAGAATTTTTTACTTTGTCCGGATTTTTGTGCGAATTTGTCAAATTAAAAATTAAAATTTTTTAATCAACTGTTGGACATTTTTGTACCAAATGTTATCATTCAATGCCATCAAATTATTTCTTCTTCATTTCACAAGATAAAGTACTATTAAACATTCCTTCGATACGAAAAATACATATGTGTAAATTTGTAATATTGATTAGAATGCATCAGGATTTGAAAATAAAAATGTAAGATGTTAAGCATTGATAACATTTAATAAAATAATTCATTTAAAAAATATGTTTGAAAATTAACTTTTTCATTTAATCCTTTGTATTCTACTATGCCCTCTCTGTCCTGTTTCCAACTATTTTGTACTCTTTTTCAAACTTTTCTGTTCTACGTTTCTTATGCTCGTTTTCACACTATAATGCCGTACTTTGTTCTCTTTTTTAAAGAAAGTTTTGTTCTACTCTGTCCTCATTTTTCAAATATTGGTGTCCTACTTTCCGAAATCAATTATAGTTCCCCTATCCCCCATGCTTATGTAAGGAAAGCATTTTATCAGCCTTATGTGGCTGAAACCGTTTTTATGGCCGAAAGCATTTTTTCCCCAAAAATTTCATTTATGAATTTGTTTCGTAAAAAATCGAAGCGATTACAAAAGAAAAAACAAGTACTTTTTGTATACATTTTCAAGATGTGCAAAATGCCAAAATTCAGTTATATAAAAAAAATATCACATGGCTACAAGACTGGTTTAGCCCCCATAAAACTCACAGGATGTACTTCTTATAAAAGGGAAAATCTAACGAATAATTAAAATATGTGTGTGTGTGTGTGTGTGTGGTGTTTTTAATTCACTTTTTCTATTTTCAGACATATCGTCAACAATTTGTTAATTTTGAACTTTTTCCAAAATTGTCGATTTATGTCAAAAGAGTGCGGTATAGTTAACAAGAATCAAAAAAGGAAATTAGATTTCCTGAATCATATCAGAAACTATAGAATTTTAAAGAAAGCATTTGTATTTTTTGAAAAAGTGACTTTTAAATTCAAGTACGAGTAACTTCGTGGAAAATTATTATTATACCATTAAGCCATTTCCCTTTCGGGGTAGGAATGGCTCTCGCGGTAAGGGAGTGAGTAATGTGAGAAGGTGTCATTCTGCAACACTGCTCTGACTCAGGTTACTAATCAATCTCTCTAGTGATCAACCTAAAAGAAGTTTTGTTTTGGGAATAAATCACTCTACTGACACTCTCTTTATAAACTATTTGTCGCCACGCTTTGCTGTCCTGCCACACCTCTCTACCTCCCTTAACGTCCATGCATTTTTTCATGCAAGCTCTCGTATTTCTGTGGCTACTAATATCCCTTAAAAAAAGGGTTTCATTTACATATACCACCATTGGAATATGTCGGATTTGAATTTTTTTTTGGCGATGGAGCTTTAATTCTTAACTTTTTTACACCTCGTGAACAGCGTATCTCGAAATTAGAAGTAAGAAGCCAGACGAATTATTTCTTTGTGGGAGAAAATTTACGTTTTTGAAAACAAACATTTTTTTTACTCCTACGTTTTTAGGTAAATTTGACAAAAAAAACTGAAAGAGCCAATATCTTTTATAAACACTATCCTGCAATGTGATGCAAAAATATGAAAAATTGAAAATTAAAAATTCGTCAAAATTTGTATGAAACCCTCAGACACAGACGTATCGCACTTCAGCCCAATCTAAGTTTTATGTACTGCAATGTCGACTTCTGTACATAATCCGAGGACGAGGGGCTAAGCAATTCAGTAAATTGACTACAGTATATACTATATAATGTAGTAAATTAGACTAATAATAATGAATTTAACCATTCATGCAGATTCATTATTACTTTTTTTCCTGCTAAAAATATATTCATTTTCTGTAAGAACTGTATAATTCACAGAAATAATCTTTTTCAAACCCCTACGCCTTCCCAACGTTTCATAGGGACAGCAAGACACCTCTGTGACTGATCACAGAAATAATGTAAATAAAAGGAAAAAGCCTTTTTAATATGTATGTGATTCGGCTTCTGTGATTAGGCACAGAAATACACCCTTCACATTTTCCCGTGTGTTTTAGTCTGTGACGTCAACTAGTAATAAGATTGCTGATATCCAGGGTAAAAAAGGAGCTTTAGGCACGTGGAATAAAACTTCATTTTGTAATATTTTCGTAAGAAATCATTTTTCACCATAAGCGTTTTATTATGTTTCATATTTGATAAAACCAATTCCTGTTATGCGAGCGAATAATCGGTTATTTTCATAGACACAGAAAAAACTGAGGGTACGTGTCCACAAATGTTTAACTATATATAAAAACTTTACAAAACTGTGAAGTGGATTTAAGTAATTCATTCCTAATGATGCTTATTTGTGGTATTAAAAAGGAGGTAAGACAAATAAGTACTTGCAGAAGTTAAAAGCAACTAATGATGCTCCACTCAGAGCCGTCTTTATTGAAAAGAAATAAGTACTGGCATCTAATTAATTATTTAACCCATCTTGAGTCACAAAAAAAATCAAGCTCTTCCGTGTTTGCTTGTGCGATGACGACTGAGGTGTTGAACGACACACTCACACGTAGTCAGCCAATCTACATGCCAAAATACAATAAGTTATGAAGAGAATGAATCATATCCTGAGTCAAAATTTAGACCCTGCTTTGAAGTTGCAGCTCCTTATTAGAACCTGCTTTGATGCGATTTAAACTTACAGCCCCTACCTTAAACTTTTAGCTCCTAGAGAATGAAACATTAGAGCCTACATTGACGCTGTTTAACCTCCCCTTCTATAATGACCCTACATTGAATCTTTTGAGCCTACAATGTTCGAACTTCATTAAAATAAAGTAAAAATGATTTTTTACTTAGGTTAATTGAATTCATTGCTCATCTTAATTACTGAAAGCACACTTCATTAACAGAAATATTTAATTCAAGATTCAACCTAATTGTCATTAATTATTAATATATATAAATATAAATATATATATATATACTTCTTTGCAATGCTTAATCGCAGAAAAATATTTTCTCTTATCTGAAAATGCTGAAAATTGGTATGAAAATTATATTCATTGTGAAAACTACTAAATATTGTCGATTAATAAGTAATTATAAACATTTTTTTAAATAATTAATGAAAGTTTGTGAACGGTACCACTTTTCCAATGGTTTGGTCATTTTTCTTACTAAACAGTAATAATTGAGAGTTTCTGAAACATTTTTTAAAGAAATATTACTATTTACGTGTCTACCACTTGATTTAGGAGAAAACAGCATTTCTTTTTGTTCACATTTATTGGAGAATAAGAACAGCCAAATGTATGAAAAATAATTGACTACTCATCTCGAATTTTGAGACGACGAGACAATTGGGTATAAAACCAGTACTGATATTGTTTATATATTCTTATTTCCTGATGAATATTAAATTGAATCTTGAACTCAATATTTGTTTCTTCAGTGTAATTGGATTAATTGTGATGCTGAACGACTTCTTTTCAAATCTTTGCTTAATAAAGAAATAAAAAGACATTTTTATTCAAATCACTAAGTTTGACATTGTATTCATTTCAGTAATAAATAACACAGAATTAATTTAAATATGTAGCCTAAAAAACAGAACCAATGTATATTGAACTCTTCAAAAATCGTTTCAAATATTTAACGACACAAAAATTCAAAAGGTGGAAATTTACAACTGGCGCAGCACTGCGCCAGTGCTGCCGCAGGGTTTGCCAGTACTGGCAAAAATATGTTGTGAAGCCTGGCATGGTACTGGCAGAACTCCGAAAGGTAAGTCTGTCTTAGTACTGCCTTCAGTACTGATTTAGCATTGACTATCAGTACTGCGCCAACACTAACTCCAGTGCTGAGACATAGCTGATTGACAAGGCTGCGCCAACGTTGCCTTCAGTACTAACACAGCACTAATGATCAGTACTGGCGCAGTACCGGTAGAACTCCGAAAGGTAAGTCTACTTAGTACTGCCTTCAGTACTGATTCAGCATTGACTATCAGTACTGCGCCAACACTATCTCGAGTGCTGAGACAGGGCTGACTGACAAGGCTGCGTCAACGTTGCCTTCAGTACTAGTACAGCACTAATGATCAGTACTGGCGCAGTACCGGTAGAACTCCGAAAGGTAACTCTACTTAGTACTGCCTTCAGTACTGATTCAGCATTGACTATCAGTACTGCGCCAACACTATCTCGAGTGCTGAGACAAGGCTGACTGGCAAGGCTGCGCCAACGTTGCCTTCAGTACTAGCACAGCACTAATGATCAGTACTGGAGCAGTACCGGTAGAGCTCCGAAAGGTAAGTCTACTTAGTACTGCCTTCAGTACTGATTCAGCATTGACTATCAGTACTGCGCCAACACTATCTCGAGTGCTGAGACAGGGCTGACTGACAAGGCTGCGCCAACGTTGCCTTCAGTACTAGTACAGCACTAATGGTCAGTACTGGCGCAGTACCGGCAGAACTCCGAAATGTAAGTCTGTCTTAGCACTGACTATCAGTATTGCGCCAGCAATGTCTCCAGTGAGACAGGACTGACTACCGCGCTGCGCCAAAGTTGCCTTTAGCCATAATTTTTAATTTTTCCAAAAATTGATAGTACCCAAACGTAAAAAATACGGACATGTACGTCTCGACACTATTTTTTTTTTTTTTTTTTTGAAAAATTAATAATTATGGCAAGAAATCCATGGGACCCAAAATGTTGTTAAGGAGCGTATCACGTGACCTTCACTGTCTCTTTAATTGCTGCCCTGGCACTGAACACCACTGATGGGACAATATATGAGGCTAGAACGAGTTGATTTTCGGTGCCAAATAGACAGATACTAAGTTTTAAGATTTAAAAATAATTTTTTATTGATTGAATAATATAATATATATGTACGATAAGAATATCTAAGTATTTAAACGGCATTATCTTGCCCCTCCTTTGTTCCCGTGGTTTGTTTGGACAAACGGCTCTTACATATTTCCTCCTTCACGATCATTTGCATTAGAGAACCATCTGACAAGGTAGGAATTAAAGTCCTTAACTGTTATTTTAGATTATTTCTGAAGCATAATATCTACAAAAAGCAATATAAAATATTGTAGCAAATATATTTATATAATTAAAAATGGGAATTTTTCTCAAACATGTGGACATTTACCTTTTATGATAGGATACACATTCGTCCGAGAAAAATTAAGTTTCGATGAATTTTTGGTTTTACGACCAAAGGCACTATATTCAATTTGTACAGCTTTCATCATAATCATTGGCAGAACTGCATTCGTAGCTGTAGCAAAGTCTAATAAGTTCTTAATATTCAGCAGCACAAATGATCTCTGTAAAGTTTTGAATATATACAATATTATTTGGATATTATGAATAAAAAATTTGTAATACACATTTCTTTATAATTGAACAGGTTGTTTTAAACGTATGCATCACATTCCTATTTAATTTATTAAATGATTTATACTTACGAAAGCTGCAGTCATCTCAGGAACTTCAGTAAGATCCTTTTCAAAAGTTAGAATGTCTTCAAACTTAGTTGTAGGAAAAGGTGGCAATATCTCTCTTCCTTGCAAAGCTTCTTCAAGTTGAGAATCATCGGTTGTTTGCAATAAACGTTTCAGTTGATCTATTCTTAACTTGATCGATAGTGTAGATTTTCTGCCTTCATGGTTTGGAGGGTTGATCAACTGTCGGTAAGGTACAATCTCTGATGATATAGCAGATACATTCAAAAATAATTACTTGTGTTATTAACACCTAGCTAAAAATTAGCGTTATTTTCTTGAATTAAGAGTTTTTATTCTGATCCCTCGAATAGCTTAATTGGAAAAGCACCTGACCAGAAATCAGAAGTTTTGTGTTTCGTTTCCCAATGGAGTGAAGATGGAGTAGGATGTTTTTTTCAAGAAATAATTTTAGGTTAAAATTTTTTTAATAATGTTCAAATTCAAACAAACCTAATACTTTTTCACACAAAGAACAGTTGCTTTGTGGATTCTTGCTCTACTTTGCACTGGTCTTTAGTAATTTCTTATTCTTATTTGTTTCCACTACAGGCACACGGGATTTTCCGGAAGGAATTGAACTAATAATAACTAATAATACACCTGAAATACTTGTAAAAATACTACAAGTTAAGCCGAATTTTCATACGAAAATCCGCGTGAATTCCCTGCAAAATCCACGCAAATTCCATTTGATAAAAGGTTCCAAAACAGTACGCAAATTCTGAACGAAATAAAAAATTCGCCTAGATTTCGGGCGAATTTCCATCCGAATTATTTTCACCTGGGTTGTCAAAATATCGATTGTATTTACCGATATCGCTAGAGTCGGTTTTTTTAATCGCAGAAGCTTTAGAGGAATTACCGCGTAATCGTTTTCGTTTATCAGTTGCAGAATCCTTAAAGGAACAACTGCGTGATCTTTGTTTGGTGCTTACACTAGAGGAAGAACTCAATTCTGTAAAAATAGAAAGAAATTCGTACAATGGGTACAATTTTTGATAAATAATTAAATTAAATATCTTTATCTCTATAAATATAAAATAAGGTATTACTGGTCTCTATATTTGAATGAGTAGAATTTTTGTTCATTAAAATTTTGAATTTAAGGTACACGATTACTGATCAATACTTTTCGAATTAAAAATGTCTAATGCTCGATGTACAGAAAAAATAGAAATTGCTGTGATTTGTTAACCTACCACTGCTTCGAGAATTTGATCGTGATGGTCCTTTTGACTTCTTTGATAAAATATTGACACTCTCTAGAGATTTTGAAATCGACCATTTCCTGGATTTCCTTGAAAGCGTATTAGACTCTGAAATATTATGAAGATTATTGTAACGAAGGAAGTTTAAATTTATTTTTCAAAAGACCTGAATGATTAACAATAATATTGAACCTTTTAACTTATTGTTTATTTGAAAGTGTGGAATATTCTTTATGGCTTTCTCAGCTTCCTTCAGTGTAAGCTTTATTGGCATTTCCTCGGGATTCTTAATGATTTCTTTTGAGATCTTCTGGTCATTTTCAATGGTGCTGTCACATTGAGAACTGTTTTGATTTCCTGTACATAAGATTGCTCCAGTCTCCGAAGACCCTGTGTATAACTGCTTGCAATAGAAACAGTTTCAGATTAATCAATATTTATATAAGCTAGCTCAGTAAGTGTATGCTTTATATTAATGTACAAAAAATTTTGCTGACGGGTTTCTTTTAAGATTTTCACTTCAAATCTGTCCCAATGTACGTCTGAGTCTTTAATTTCACGAGACAATTTTTTTATTTCGTCAACGAAATCTTTTAAAAACTCACTAACACAGTTAGGTTTTGACTTTCCACGGAATGCACCGCCCATGAATGGAGCAGATTCAAAATCGGGGACTAGTGCTTGCATCAAAATTGGCCACAATTGTTTTTAGAATTTTTTTTAGAATTTTAGAACTCGCTTGGTGTATACTGCAGGTGAAATAATACACTTTTAATTTTCTGCAATGCCCAAGTAAGCATAATAACCTCGTTTTATATGTTTACCTTTAGTTGTTGTCTCCATTCGTTTGATTTTTGTCTTTATATATTTATTACTATTCAATAATATTGACGCACTTTTTGGAAATTCTATGACCTTTCTCCCACAAAAGTCCCAATAATTCGGATACAGAAGCCTTTGTAGTGTGTTCTATGTGTCGTAAAAGCAATAAATGCAACTTATCACGAAACGATCATTTCACATTTATTTCCTTTTCCCGACTTATGTTTAAATTTTGGTTCTCAGTCGAATTTAAAGATACATCATGTAGAGGAGATGAATTTTCATGACTAATGTAAGGATGATTTAATTGATCAAAATCTAAAATTGATGCATCATAACTTTGCCTAGGCGAAGGTGAATTTTCAGCACCTACCGTATGAGCTCTTTTTATAATAATAGGAATTTGGCATTTTTGCAGACTTGATGATAATTTACTGAATTTCTCTCAAATAATATTTGCTTTTATGTATGCAATGTTAATCCTATAGAAGAAAATTTAATCATCAAATTTTAAAAATACTTTAACAATCGATTTTTTCTTTTTATTTGGATAATAGTTCTTTATTCTATTGTAGATTAACATAAATGTCATTAAATTAGAGAAAAAAATATCCAACATTATTGAAACTAACAGGAAACTTCAAAAATTTGAAATAATTGCAGTCAATTCAACTTTTATAAATTTTATTCATTCAAAAATTTTAACGACTTTTGGAAAATTTTTAAGAACTTGGAAAGATGTAACAATATTATTCAAGAATTTGAAGAACACTTATTATTAAAGAAAAAATTTATATTTCCGAAATCATTCATTTTCAATTCAATAATGTGTACCTTTTGAATTTGAAAGTATCAAATTAAGCTTTAAAATTGAAATGTAGACAATTTAAGTTTAGAAGCATATTATTTTAACTTCTCCAGTTTCCAAACATTCATTCGTTAATTAATTAGTCTACCTTAAAAGTTTTCAGTTGACAATTAAAAATACTTTCATCAAAAACGTCCTCGATTTTCAATTATTAATATTTTTCCCTTTAAAAATTAAAATTGGCTCGTTATTTCAGATTCAAACTGAAATTTCCTAATTTAAAATATATCTCTTAAAACCTGTTCATTTGTTAAATGATTTGAGCGAAAACTATGTAACATTAAAATTTTCAATCTGGATTCCCTGACCCAAAATTGCACTTTTTAGATTATTTAAATTTTAAGCCAATTTTAATATGAATGAAATATTCAGAATAAGTATTTCAAGTAAAAATGCAGAATATGTTAAAGAATTGAATATAAATAATGAAATTGTAAATGCGTTATGACATAATATTATAATTGTAATTACATTGTAATTTAATATAAATAGCTTTTAATAATGACAAAATATTTGACCAATTTCGGAAAATAAATAATTTAACCGTTCGAGAATTTTCAAACTTATTGACTTGTAGCTATGTCCCGGAAGTTAGATCCGCAAACTTATTTTTTCAAAAAAATGAAAGTTGTGCTAACTTGTGCTAAATTTATGCTTATTTTTAACGGAAACGGTTTTTTTTTTATCAAAAATTACGGGCACAATTTTTGAAAAACATTTCTTTATCCTAGATCCGCAACTTCTTACTACAGCAAAAAGTAAGGTATCCTAGTTGGCTTGAAGTCTACACAATTTTTTGCAGGAAAGAAAAATTTCAAAAACATAACAGTTCAAGATAAAAAAAACAAAAATTTTTATTATTTTGGAAAATTTCGAAAAAATACAACTTGTGCTGGTTTCTGCTCGATAAATTCAGTCTTTGTTCCCTCTAACAAAATTGCGTGAGATCAGCCATTCTCATATGAAAACTCAAAATGTAAACTCCAAAAATATAAGAGACTTAAAAAAAGTCAAATTTTGAAAAAATAAAACTTGTGCTGGTTTGTGTTCGACAAATGTAGCCTTCATTCTCTCTATCAAAATTACGTTATAAAATTACGTTATGGTTTTGGAATTTTTCTTTCCTGCACAAAATTGTGTATACTTCAAGCCGCCTAGCACAACCTTTCTTTTTGCTCTAGTAAGAAGTTTCATATCTAGCAAAAAAAAGTTTTTCAAAAATTGTGCCCGTAATTTTTGATTTTTCAAAAAACCGTTTACGGCACAATTGAGCACAAGTCTAGCACAAATTAACGGGGTTCCCAAAAGCATGCGGCCATGACGGCGGCCGGTCAGTGCGAAGCATGGCATAGTCACGTGTTTTTAATTCTAGTTTCGCGCGGCTCGAGATATCGAACATTCGATATTCTCTTACTTCAGGGGCGTTTCAGAGATTCTTTTTTCCATTTTGTTACTCTGGGAATTGAATATATTTTTAATTTTGTAGCCTTTAATATAAAAAAGGAGGAACTGAGAAACGAACTTTGCTGTTGAATTTATATTTTATTTCAAAAAAAGACTGCTTATATAAACAAATTTAATTTTTTCAATAAAATGTGTGTAAATGGACGTAAAAATGTAAAATTGTACAGATCCCCGACATAAATTTTATATTGTTTTACTTTTCTTTTAAATCATATATTATTAACTCACTTTTATCCAAATAATGTTCAAGTACTAAGTACTATAATATTTCGATATTATAACATTATTTATTATGCTACAGCCATCTATTATTTATGGGCTTTGTAATTGATGTATGCAATCCAAAGACGAATAATGATAAAAATGTCATGTGTTCGTTGCATATTTACAATCAATTAAAAAATACAAAATTATATTATTCGTCTAAGAACATTGCTTATGAAAATTGTACGTATCCAAAATAATTTCGTTTATAACAAAAAGGATGCAAAAAGTTGAACGGTGTGTTTGGGAGGAGGGTTAAATCTACCAAAAGAGCATTGCCTAATTGTTGAACAGTCCTATGTTGGTAAAATGGCAACACAAAGATGTGTATCTGCACCAGTATTAGATCTAATACTTACCAATACTTTTTTTTTAATATCTCGCGCTTAATGAAGTGCAAGTGCTGTGCCAGTGCTGTGCCGACACCAGGCAGTGCCGATATCAACGCTCAAGTAGAGTAATATGCCAGTGCTGCGCCAGTGCTGCGCCCAAGCTTGAAATTACTCATACGTCGGTTAATTGCCAACGCTCAATTAGAGTGCACTTACAGAGTTGCACAAACGCTGCGCCAACGCTTGGCATTACTCATAAGTCGGCAAATTGTCAACGCTCAAGTAGAGTACATGGCCAGTCCTGCGCCAGTGCTCCGTCGGTTCTTGGCATAATTCATAGGTCGGTAAATTGCTAACGTTCAAATTGAGCACACTTCCGGTGTTGCGCCAGTGCTACGCCAATTCTTGGAATTACTCAAACGCCTGTAGATGTCCAACGTTCAAGTTGAGCTCAGTGCCAGTGTTGCGCTAATGCTGCACCGACGATGGGCAATACGCACACGTCGATAAATTGACAATGCTCAAGTTCAGTACAATGCCAGTGTTGCGCCAGTGCTGCACCTACGCTTGGCATTACTCGTATGATCGTAAATTGCCAACATCTAAGGACAGTACTGTTCTTGTACTGCGTCAGTGCTGCGCCGATGCCCGGCATTAAGCATATGTGGATATATAGCCAACGGTGAGGTTCGGCACTGCACCAGTGGTGAGCCAGTGCTGCGTCCGTGCTGCACCGAGGTTTGGCGAAGTACTGACTGGCAGCACTGACATTACTCCATGCTAACAACCGGCGCAGTACTGTTCCAGTTGTCAGCATTGGCAGAACTTTGACTTTTCCACCTGGGAAGTAAAAAAAAGTAATAATTCAATTAATTGTTTTGGATTCAAAAAGACTTTGGACCTTGAATCATTGGGCAAGTGCTAATGATTTTCATCGAAGACATTCTAACGCCTTCCGTTCGCTGAATCGGTTAGGGCGTTAGGCCTAAATTTCGACTCCGAATGGAAAAGAAAGTAATTGGGTTATTGTGAAATTGGAGGCAAACTTGAAGCCCCAAACATCATTAGCCTTAGGTGTCCCAACCTCACTTTGTACAAGGAGATACGGATTTTCTCCTTTGTTTTGACATTTAGTCTAAGAAACGTCTAATGTCTTAATTTTGTAAAGTTTAGAGGAACAAAACTTTAATTTATTCAAATTTTTCAAGCCAAACAAATAATATTGTATAAACCTTAAGTAAGTAACCTTGGTACGTAGAAAGTCATTTCAAAGAATCCTTCGATTTGTTATTGACTCACACGGTCACAGTCATAAGTTTGGTAACTTCACATATGACCATTGGTATTATTTGAAATTCGCACATAAACTACAGCACGTGGAATGGATGCAATATTGCCATATCTTCAGTTCACTGACGTCAGTCATACATTTACGGTATAATTAATTATTTTGCTATTCTTATAGGCTCTGAATGATACTTTTCGAAGCAGATATGAATTTCGGATAACATTCTAAATATGTCAGAAGTATTTAAGAATTTTTTCATTTTTCAATCTTCTTATATACTGCAAAAAGTACGTCTTCTCATAGGTCAACATGTTATTTGCAATCATTGATTTCTCGACTATAAAGCTCCAAAATTTTAATCAGAGCTTCAGTGCATTTTAATACAACTGTCATCCAAATATAAAACGATTCTGACTTGTAATTCTATTACCGAGGGTACTTCCTTAAAGGCTGTCCCTTGATTTTTAAAGTTTTAATCGTCATATGCGTGAGTCGTTTTTCTAGTAAAATATTTGTAGTAATAAAAAACAGTTTCTGAGTAGAAAAATATATAAACCGTTTCGTTGCCTGCTCCGAAGGTTTTTATTTAATGCTCAGGCTTTTATTTGTGATTAGAATCTATTATTTTTTTATAAATATTAAAAAGGGATAAACTTCATCTGCGCATGCGCGAGGATTAGGCGCGCTATTTTATTCATTATTTCCCAGCCTCCGTTTGCAAATAGAGATCAATCGTCTTAATGAAAAGTAGAATTTCAATACAGGTAGGCACACTTACTATTTTATCGAAAAGATTATGTATTCTGTTTTGGACTTCTGATTGATTACATTATCTTACTTATGTTCGAGAAAATTATCTACAGTTTGTGGTTAAATATTTAGTTCATCCTAATTTGCATGCGCTACAGCTTTTAAACTTTTTAAAGCATCGCGCTCTTTTTCAAAAAACTCTTAATCTCAAATCCGCTTTCCATATTTAATGTACGAATTTCATTATTATTTCTTATTTTCAGAAATGCCCCTTTTGTATTTTCAAATGTGATACAATAAACTTTGTTTGTTAAATATGACATTCCTAATGATGTAATTGCCACTTTAGGTACTAAAGTTTGCCTGTGATTTAACAATCACCAAATTATGAAATTAGAACATAAGAAATGATATTCACAACAGGATATAATTTAGAGCGTTTAAGAATAAATTAAGTGACAGAAAATTGAATAAATAATGACAGATAAAACAAAATTTGGAATAAAAAAGATTAAGAACAAATAAATCAGTAAATTCCGAACAGTACGTAACGATGTTTTCTTGATTCAATAATAATTCTTTTTTCGTGTATGCATACTTTCCTAGCGGTAGCACCTTTTTTCTTTACTAATAAGATCAGTTTGAGAAATTTTGACTTTTTAATTTATTTCGTTCAAGTTAATATCTAAAATAATAATACAAAGTTTGATTCTGAAATTTGTATCACCATTGAAATAAAATGATATGCCTGCAGTGAATTTTTTTAAAGCTGTTTTTTCTTTTTTTTTTAATTCGATGACAGCGAATTCCTTTGTTACCACGAATCTTGCTATTTCACATCTGTTTAACTTTTGGCCACCTGAATCTTATTTTGAAAACAGAATTGCCATATTGAAAAAATAATCAATAATTCCTTATCATTTTATGGATATAAAATGAACAAAAATTTTGAACTCGAAACGTTACCGGTGAGCACCGGAACGTGAACAGTGCTTTTGCCTAAAAAGGAATTCAATTCCCGTGTATTAAAACGTCACGTTAGTGTCTACTTAATCAAGATGCAAATCGCTTTATCATTTATTTTGGTAAGATTAACATTACTCTATTATATGTGTGATTATCAGATAGATTGCAATTTCAGTTTCTTAGAAACAAGTGAATTAAAGTTGTTAATACTATGTAAAATGGAAAAGCTGCTCGAACAAAAGTGCTTCATTTTCACTAATATGTGTCTAAATTATTTGTTACAACTGTTTATGACTTATAAAAATGCTCAGTGATTCAAAATAGTCCATAAATAATAAAAAATAATATTAAAAATTTTCCTTTGTAATTTGTACATATAAAAAAAGTTTCAAATATTTTTATTTCTTTTAAACATATTTTTTGAAATCATGTTTAATATAGGCTTCGGATTTTTCAGTTTTAATGTTTATGGTGCTTGCATTGATAGAAAAAATTAATATTAACTTTGCAAGAAATTCTTGTGCCAACAAAACTGACATGACTATGAGATATTAAAAACAAAAAATCCCTTTGTTCCTAGTTTTCTGAGAAGCTTTTGAAATGTTTTTCTAAGAGGCTTCTGACAGGGTGTTCGCATAGGACTTATAAAAAGATAATCAACTTTAATATTCTAGAAACGTCATGTGTTTCTGAAATTTGATAGAAACTACTTATTTTATTATTAAATTAATTACGATAAAACCTATCACCACTAATTCATTTTTAATAATAGGCTGCGCATTTGTCGTCAGACTGAAAAACATACATATATGTATGTTTCATATATGATGATATATATGATGATTCTTTTAGACGTTGTTGGGTGAAAATAAGAAAGTTAAAAATATTAAATTGAAATTTGTTGTCAAAAGCATTTCCGCGATGAAAAAGTAAGTCCTTATGTAAAATTTCAATTTCTTTATCTACTGATACATTTTGCATTCAAGTCATTAAACATTATTTATGGTGAAATAATAATTAGATCTGCTTAAATAGCCTTCATATAGGTAAATTAAGATTTATTTTTGTTTCTATTTACAATATAATTAATAAAACAAGCCAATGCTGAAGAACATTACCTGTGTCAATTACTTTTTAAATATGTGAAAATGTAGAGAGTAACATGGGAAAGAGCTAAAAATGTACTACTTAATTACAAAAATGTTATTCCTCAATATAATTAGCTATTATTTTTTCAACTTTCTCTACATGGACTGAGAAAGTAGGCCACCATATGTGTTGCAAAACCTATAAAAGGACAAAAATGGGTTAGGAACATTGAATAAAATTCTAGGAATATGAAATTGAAATCTTCTTGAAAATTTCTTAAATAATGGGTGGCAAAAAAGTACTTTTTCTCCGTCAATTCAACATTCAAATCTTGAAACAATTTTTTTATCTCTCCTTCATTATTATTTATAAACTTATCTTTCCGTATAGAAATAAATATAAGTAAATGTGATACTTATAACATTTTTTATATTTCTGTTCAGACATTTGGTGCTGTTCTTGCTGCCGGGAATGTATACCCTACTACAGGTATAAAAGGCATGATGGGCTTTGCGAAAAAGGGAGTCACTACCGGAGGCTTACATGGGCCCGTGGTTTATATAAACAGTGCAGCGGACTTGCGACGTCATGTTACTGACCCAACCCCGCGTACTTTGGTCATAACAAAAAATCTTTATTCACCCAATAAAATTGTACTTATTATGGGGTCCAACAAGTCTATAATTGGTTCTTGGAAAGCAAATGTTGTCAACAACATATACCTAAAGGCATCACCTAGATCAGAAAACATCATTTTCCAAAATCTTTTTTTCCAACACGATGTTAAAAATATCGGCAACGGTGATACTCAGTTAATTTTAGATTATGGTAAACGATACTGGATAGATCATTGTACCTTTGATGGGCTGAGTGTAGACAAAAATGATTTAGGAAAATTACTTAAAGTTGCAACAGTTGACTATATCACGATTAGCAATTGCAAGTTCATGAACCACCAGTATGGTTTGATACTTGGTTTTCCATCAGACGATCCTTCTGGTTTTAATGATAATAATAATTATCCGGAAATAACCATCATGTACAATTATTTTGATAATATTCACGCCCGAGCGCCGGGTTTGATGCGTTACGGAAAGTTCCACGTTTTTAACAATTATATACACAACTGTCACTTGGGCTTTACCATTGCTCTTAGCTCTAAGATTTCTTCTGAATATAACTATTTTTCGGATGCAACCGAAAATTTTGCAGTACTTGATGATAAGGGTAATGGTTATTTTAAAGACGCAGGAAGTATAAATATGCCGAAAAAACAAGCTTCTAAAGTAAATACGTGGAAACCATCTTCGGATTATAGCTATGTAGCGAGTGATAAGCCCGATTATAGTAAAAATTTTTGCATTAAATATGCCGGCGTTCAAAGCCAAGAATTAGTCTTTGGTGGTTATGCGTAAAGAATGGGTTTATTCAATCAGGAATAATATGTACTACTTTTTTGTTTATTTTTAATAAAGAATTCATCATTAATGGCAATTAAATTCATGTCACTTATTTTTTTTGTTAGACAAGGAAACCTGCATCTTATGCAAAAAAAAAATTCTCTAAACCTCAAAAACAAAGAAATAAAGGCACAGGAGAGCCATCCAAAACTAACAACAAAAACCAGTTTCCCGGTTTATTACACTAAATTTTTTTTCCAGGCTAAACTATTTGCTTAGATGATATTTAATATATATATACATGTATAATTCTAAATTGTAAAATATAAAAAAGTAGCCTTAAAAATTTAAATAAATGCATATCGAAGGCTTCAGAATAAGACAATCTCTAAATGAAAATTATTTAAAACTGTACGATTCTAAAGTAGAAGCCATCAAATTCAATATTGAATATACTAATATTGACTGGCCTTTTTTAAAGCTCACTGGTGATGTAGAGCACATTAAATCGCAGATCCTCCATTGTACACCGAAATCGGTGTTCAAGGGAGTTGCAACAAATTTGAGCCACACAGGTTCATTCGGAGAATCTAGGGGAAAAGCATCATTTAGACACTGCTTTTCTCATCCAGAGCAACGTGAAGTGTCGTCTACAAACTGTCAGTTACCTGTCAAGATGATTTTGTCGGGTGTTATTTGGGTGGAATAGACGTTGATAAGCAGGTAAGTTAGAATAATAATTAACCATCTTTTAAATTCCTTCCATTTGCCAGTGACTATTATTTTTCTTGAATAAAAATTGTACTTGGCGTGATATAGTATCCAAATCTTAGGTTAGTCAAAACCTACATGATATTCAAACCACCATAGCTGGGATGTAGAAACTAAGTCGTGACCGTCTGCATCTTAATTGATGCTTATTCGTTCGAAAAAATTTCCTCTAGATTTTTTGTATTCAAAAGAGTGAAGTTAGCTAGTGGTTGAAGTGAAAATACCTAGCTGTATGTGTAGACGGTCATGACTTTTTCTACACATCCCGGCTTTAGTTTAAATATCGAGGGCCATGACTAACCTAACATTTGAAAGTTGCATTAGGAAGTTATCATTTTATTCTAAGTGACTAGTACACACTGTTACATGAAATAAAGTTGAAAATTAGGCAAATATTATTTCAATTAGTTTCCTTATTAATAATTATTTAGTCTAACATCGAAATACGAATAGTTGTTTTGATAAGCGTTCAGGTTACTGACAGCGCGGTTCTGCACTCTACAACTTTCGGTATTGAGCCAAAATTCAGTCTCCAAATTATACTTTCCCCTAGATGCCCAGATGTGCACTTACGTTCAGATGAATACATTTGAGACTTGAAAATTGTTTAAAATGCTGATTGGGAAACCAATGAAATTTGAGCTGCAACAAATTTAACACCAGCGTTTTTCTGTGAGAAGGCCTCCTCCGCATTTACTGGTGTCTTATTCCAGATCACCAGGGAATGTGTCCCTCTATTTAAATCTAAGGGCTTACGACATAACAAATCTCGCGATCTCTTATGATGAAAAATCCAACTAACTACGGTCACGAAACACGAATTTTGCGCTTCTAATTCTTCCAAGACTTGTACACACCTCGCATGCACGTTCTCAGTGAAGGAGATTTTTATCTCCTTCAAACAAGAATCACTTTTTAAACAGTATTGTATTTTTTAAGTGAATTATTTTTACTCTTTTTCCAATAATTAAAAAATAATAATTTAAACAAAGAATTTATCTTATACAAGAGACAAAAACAAAGAATGGAATAGTTAGGAGTAGGTGGAAGGACTAGGTCTGTGAATTAGTTGTAAAAGTTTTGTTTTAAATTAAAACAAGAAGTTTATTGCAAAGCGTAAAAGAAAATTTTGCAATTGCACATATCTTAATATCAGCCCCCCTCGCACCGCCTATCCTGAAGAAAACACGTCTCGTAGATGACAATATACATATATAAAGATAAAAATACCCCAGACAAATGAATAATTGATTACAATATTTCACGCAAAAAGGTAGACTTACTGCAGTCAGGAGAAATTGCTTTCGGTACTCTCTTTGCAATTGTAGTAAATGTTGTGTTTGACTTTCGCCTCTAGTGAGAAAATAATTAAAGACTGATATCACTTTTACAAATATCTCTTTTATTTTAGAAAAATATATTTACAAACAAAAAAGATATTGCTCAACATATGATTCTCTCTAATGATTATTTAATATTTGTCCATATGTAACTAAAAATGCAAAGAAAACTTAAAATTTTTAGAAAAAACCGCAACTAATGTAAAAAAAGATAGCTATAAACATTATTAACATTAACATTATTAACTATTACCTCAATCTAATTGAAGATTGGACTAAAAGTAGACATTTTTTGAAAAAACTGCGAATATCAAGCTCGATTCTAAAACAGAAAAATTCTAAAAATATTAATAAAGTGTTTAAAAAATATATGTAAACATCTAATTATCAGTACAAGTTTTATTTCACGTATTAGAAAACAATTTGCAGTTAAAAGCTTCAAAAAGCATAATTAGCGCCGAAAACTCGCAAAACACAGTTTTTCACTAATGGGTTTTTTGGGACCCTATAAAATAGACTTATATGTGTGATATTGAAATATAAAATATTTATTTAAAAAAATATATATAAAGAAAAATATAATATTTTAAATGTATTCTATGGCTAATAATTGTGAAGCGAAATATTGAGTTTCAACTTCATCCAGCTTATATTAACGATTCTGAATTTAATTTACAAAAAATCTTTCTTCTTATTAGAAATACGTATTAAACTTCATGTGTCTGATAAAGGGATGAACCTTCAATCAAAAAATAATTTTTTTAACAACTTAGGTAAACTTTTATAGAAAGAGGTAAATTTTCAATTTAAATGATAAATCTTCAACAAGAAAACATAAATTTCACAGTTAAAAAAATTAATTTCCAACAAAAAAAAAACGAATTTTTAATTAAAGAGATCAAGTTTCAACTAAAATTACGAATCTTTAATAAACAAAAAAACTATTTTTTAACAAAGGCAATGGCCATATAACGCCCGTGTGATTTCTTTATTGACACATGCAAATAAGCCAGTGACAGGTTTATCTTTGCTAAATAATTATTCATCTGGAGGAAACTCTCGCAGGGGCGAAATATGTTATCTTTTAGAAGTTACGTGCAATATACATAACTTAGTACAAAATAGCAGTAGTAGTTTATTCTTCCATGTATTCCTTATAAGGTTTTTACAAATATAGTACCCCAATAAGAAAATAATATCCGATTTAGGCGCTAACTTATCTATTTACATTTTGAGCAGTTTTACTTATCATCTATAGAACACCTCTTGCCCTATGACAATTTATTAATCTCTATAGAGATATATTTAGTTATTTAGTGACTCAAACCTGACGGTTTCAATCTTGACGGTATCTGTGTAGGAATTTGGCGTAGAAAACTGTACATGATCCTGCAAAGGAACCTGCAGCGATGAAGGAACTTTGAAACAAACCTGTAAAATTTTCTTCGCGAAGTAAATTGAGGCGCGGGTTCCCTTACAGGAACACGTATAGGGTCCTTTACATGAGGTGATCGCCAAAACTCATCTCTCTTTCAGCTACAAAGTTGCCTTCCTTTTATTCCCTTAAGGATATAACTCACTATCAAAAGAGCTAAGTCACTAGCGAACCCTCGCGGATTAGTTCATGTGCAGGTACATGAACGCAAACCTCCATTCACTAACGTACAGTTTCCTTCGCCAATTTCCTGCACAGGAACCGACAAGACTACCTATACAGATTCGTATGCAGGTTCATGTACAGGATCATGTGCAGGATCCTTCGACCTTCCTGTACATGATTTTTTCAACTGGGAAGCCCGGAGTTCAGTGCTTCCTTCAAAATTCTACAAACTTTTTTTCGTAAATCACACTCTCTGTCCTCTGCTAAGCAAAAATCTAGCCCTCCCAGGTGAAACATTTATATATAATTGATATATAGGGCCCAAAACACAGATATTTTTTATTTGTGGCAATTGAAAAGTGCCTAATCTTTGGCTGGTTCCCATTTCTTCCGTCGCTGCAGTTAACAGTGCATCACCTAGCTACGTGATCATGTATGACGATTTTCACCCGCAAATATGTAATAAAAAATTACGATTATACAAATAAGTTATTGGTAAAGTGCCTGCCTGATATTTATTTCCCAGCAATATTTTTCAAAAAAATAATGTATTCGCCGGGGAAGCATTAAAAATTATAATTTGACATGTTTACAATATGAAAAAAAAGTTGAGAAAAAGATTCGAACCCACGGCAGCGTGACAACCAGCAAGGCTATTTTCCACTGGACCAGCGGAGCTGAATGGAAATCCATGCGTGCGAATCGATAGAGGTTGTGCACCCTTGGCTAGTGAAATTTAAACGCTCATAATTCTCACAAGCGATCAAAAAATACTGGACGCCCTGATACCGCCGATACCGCGTGTAGAGTGAAGGTAATAGCTAACCTAGTGGCTAGTGACAGTTACAAAGGCACAGACAGGGCATGTCAATTTTCTCTGCTTTTTGCTCCATTTTGCAAAGTATTTCGCAAAATTTGGGGACGCCGTCATCAAGACATGGCCCTTTGGAAACCCGTTATGTTTCGAGAATTCTTCTATCATGTCAGAATTGTGAGTAAAAAAAATTAATTAGCAAACGATTCTAACCGTTCGAAGGCTGCCGTCTGCTAACCGCTGATTTCAATCTTTAGCAAAATTTATATTTGTCAGGAAAATAATCATTTCCTCAACAAATTTTTTGATTTTTCAATATCTTATTGATCCGAGGATATCGCAAAACCCCGGATGTTTGACAAGTTTTGTTTCTGTCGTTCACAAATCCTTCGGAAAAAATAAATATGGAATCAGTGCCGTACCTATAAAGAAAATTAAAAGTCGAATTTAACCAACACCCTTAGGATAAATTTTTTAAAGTCTTTTATCTCCCATATCTAATATTTCTCTGACATACTTCATCGCTCTTCTTTTGGCCTCTATACACTTCTTCATACTGACTCCGTGTGCCATATATAACCAAGAGTATTCCTTTCCACCCCCATTATCATTCCAACATCAATTGCTTGCATCTTTTTCATTCTTTCTTCTCTCCTACACTCCCAAAATTTGTTACACCTTAGAACATCCCTACTTTAGCTAGTGTAACAAGGGGGTACAATCGTCTTTTCAAGCTGCTCATTATAGATCATTTTGTAATTTCCCACACTACTTTAATAGTCTTCTGGGGTTTCTCAACTATTGAAATATTTATTACAGTTGGCTAAGACGAAAATAAAAATACCAAGTGTTTGAACTCTTCTGCTACTTCAATCTGTACTATAATGTTACTTTTTCTTACATTTATTTCCAATCCGTTTTTTTTCGTACTTTTCTACCGATCTGAGCATGTCTTTTAAGCTTTCTGGGAAATGGGCTACCACTGCTAAGTCATCCGCGAATTTTAATGCAAAAGCTTTCAGTTGTCCTATCACCTTACCTCGTTTATTCTTTCTTTGCCACTCGGCCACCATATCATCCGTGAATAATTTAAAAAGCCTCGAGCTTCAAGGGCAGTCTCGTTTCAGACCTTTTTAAGTTTCAAACCTTTCCGAAACCTCTTTTTCCATTATAAATTCATTAGTCGTTTTTCTGGATATGTAAAAGCCCACATTAAAGATTTCTTAAGGCCAGTATCGATTTTCATAGGTGTATGTGACCGTCCGCGAAGAAAGGGACCTAATGCATCAAAACTTAATTTTATAGGACGGACGATTGTAGAAGAGTCCGCAAACAAGCATTTGAATAGTGGGGATGCGTTTACAAAAAGAACCCACTGACCATTTCACCTTTAAGCGCCGTATCCGTGAGCTCCACTCGCATCAGTCCGCTTCGGCTATGCTCAGTAGTGGTGAGTGATGAGGCTGGTTTTCGCAGGCCCCTCGTTTCATCTTCGCATTTGCTTATTATGCCTGTTTGTAGCTTAAGAACAAGAAAAAAAAATTTACCTAAAAAATTCTGATTATTGGATATGAAAGAGAAGCTTACAAACTTATCTATTGGCGAAAGAAAATAAAAATCGATTTTTTCCGCATTAGATCCCTTTCTTCACGGACGGTCCAATACATGGTCATATAGCTAGATATATTCTCGGTATTTTACTTCCAAGACGAACCCTTCAGGTTTCAAAATAATATATTGAATAAATTACCATATATTACCAATAAATTGGCGTAAGGTTCCGAAGAAATTGGAAATGTTTGGATACCTGAAATTTCCAGTAATTTAGCGATTTTCTATAAATTACCAGAAATTTTTTTAATTAAACCATTTTCTATCAATTTTCGTAAATTTATAGATTTCTTTCAAAAAGCTTTAGACACCTTTAATGTTTGTAAATTTTAGGTAATTTACATATTCAACAAAAATTTCTGGAAATTTTCGGTATTTTTTGGGTAATTTTACAAGAATTTCCCAAAAACTACCATAATTTTTCGAAAAATTTGTTTTCATTGTTTTTCAAATCGAAAATTTCCTACATTTGTCACAAAAATTATAGTTTGCAGCAGATGCTAAAAGTAGACAGTTGCAACTCTTATGAACTTTACAGTACTAGCCATTGGTTCATCTTAAGGTGATTTCCAGCTTATCTTCGGCGGCTCGTTTACAGCTCACTTTCGGTTCACCTCCAACTTGTCTACGACTCGTCTGAAGCTCACTTTGATTCGACTCTGGATCGTAGAGCAAACTTCTTACTCGTGTGTGGAACTGCCTACTTCCCGCAATTATTTGAACGGCCAAGCATAGTTTCTATCACTTTGTACATATTCCCATCCACTTCAATTTTCTTTAATTTCTGCATTATTATTCTTCTATCTACAGTGTCGAATGCTTTTTTGAAATCCACAAACGCTACGTATAATTTTCCCTTTTTCTAATTTAATTTGTTACCTATTAAAGGGTTTAGTATGAAAATATGATCTCTGACAGACCTTCTTTTCCTGAAACCAGCTTGAATTTCATTGATTAGGCCTGTCTTTTCTAGCCATGTTCTTCATCGCTTGTTCATTATTGACGCTAAGCATTTGTAACCAACGTTTACCGGGGTGACCCCTTTATAGTTGCCTGTGTATTCTCTATTCTAAAAGATCGGAACTATTCTTGCTTTTCCTAGAATTTTCCTACTATCCCTTCGTACCACATTCTAATTATTACGTTATGAAACTCCTCTGCTCACTTTCACGGGATTCCTTATAAAAACTCTACTCCTGAACCGTACTATTAAACTCCTTCTTTTTTCATTTACATGACACTATTTTCTAATTCTTCAAACTGATTCAGCCCAATCAAATGTTCTTTTCCCCTTATTTCGAACTAATTTCCTCTTCTCCCTCTCTGCTCTACACCTACATTGGTGGTTTCCTTTCTCTACGACCTATTTCTTCTTTTACTCCTAGACCTATGTTCGCAGCGATTTTTTCACTTTATAACCTGTTTCTTTCCTCTTCCGATTAGATTCCGTCTATGTCTACTTCTAAAAGCTCTTCGAATTGGTGCTTCCACCTTATCTTGCTGACATTTTTCCCTCTCCTTTTTTCTTTGATCTGAAATCACCTATTGCTTTCCAGAATTTTCTCATATTTTTTCTTTCTACCACTCTTTTACACTTTGCCTCCCAATTATCGTTTGCTTTTTTTGTCTACATATTTTTTCTTTATTTCTTTTCCTTCTTCTAAGAAAGCTGCTGTATCCTCATTTCTTTTATGCTTCAAGTACTGTTTCAAAAGTCTTAAAACTGTCTTGTTTTGTTCTTTAACTTCTTCAATGAACCAAAACATATAATTTCCCTCTCTGTCCTTTCTTTTTGTCTCCTTAGTTATACATACTTCTTTTATCGCTTTATTAATAGTTTTCACTAGTCGTTCCTAACTTAGCATCTGATCTTTGCAGCCTTCCTAGCCCACCCATAATCTCCCCACAATCACGTTGAAGTCTCTTGATTTTTCTTTATTTCACCTTAGCTCACAGAGAAATTTAATTTTTCAATTCGTTCAATAAATTATGTGAAACCGGCTAGTGAATAGCCGTTCCTCAAGTCCATCGATTCCTGGTTATGACAACTCAGGAAGATTGACGGTTATGAATATGGCACCCTGAAATGTACACTTCGTGAAGGTTTTGGAAACACCTCTAGGGATAAATCGATCTCGACAAGTTATTACTCTTAAAGAGGTCTCAAAAATACACTACTCCTAATGCGATCTAGGGAAGCCTCGCTTCTTCAAGCGGTCTCAAGAAGACATGATTTTCCTACTCTCGCTTTCCATGATGATTGGACTACCTGAGGTACCCCCAGCGCAGACAGTGGAAAGAGATCGGTCCGTGTCGGAGACTAGTATAAAATCCAACAGACGGCTAAATGCTCAGCCTACCGTTCGCCAGTGGTAGCGCCCGGCTTTAGTAAGACGGAACTTTAGGCGGCGATCGGTGAAGCGTATTCACTAATCTGTATTTATTTACTGATAATAAACATAGGAAAATGGAATCTTAATACTATTCTACTTTTCAAGATGAGTTAATACATTCAAAAGGAAAAAATATTAAAACTTTATTTTCTGCAGGTAACAATATACCACCGGTTCCTCGTCTTAGTTTTAACTCAATTATTTTAGGGTAATTGAATTTGAATATCAGAATTGGGTAAAACTGAAACTTAAACACATAAACTACTTGCTAAGACTTCGTTGTGAATGAAGCATTATAACTATTGAAACCCATGAACTTTAGTTATAGAATTGATCTGAAAATGGTTTAAACTAAGAAACGTCAATTACATTTTTAGCTTGAAACATTATAAGCCGTAGTGCCTGCTCTCTAAACTAATCTTACAAGCCACATATATGCATTTTTAATTTGCAGTTCAACTTTCTTCTAGGCCGGAAGCTTCATGGCTATTGAAGTTTCTCCTCGTTTGATACGACCTTCCTTCTGATTTCGCGTGGACGTCCGTGCTTCCACTCTACGTTTGTGATCGTAGTCCTGACTCGGCGATTATTGTCTCTGGAATGATATGAACTTTAAGGTCATTGCAGTTGTCCGAAATATGGTGAGGAGTTCACTTTATTCTAGTTCGGTAGTTGTAGCGTTGCTGATGGCTGTGCTCGTTTGAAAAGGTCTCCGTCAGCTTCAGCGTGGCCGCCCGGGCTTCCTATCCATATTCATGCTCGTAGTAAGAGCGTGTGATCCCTCTCCTGAGGAACCGTTTGCATCTTGAACCAATCCTGACTCGGCAATCATTCTCCTAGGAATTATATGACCTTCGAGGCTATTGTACTTAGTCAAAATTTGGTGAAGAGTTCACTTCGTTCTAGGCCGGGAGTTGCAACGCGGTTGAAGGTTGTTCTCTTTTAATAAGGACTTTCTTCACATTTCGCGTGACTGCCTGGGCTTCCTAACCAGGTTTGTGCTCGTAGTGAGTTCGGATGGGCCCTCTCCTAAGAAATCATTTCCCTCTTGAGCTAATCCTGACTCGGCAATCGCCTGGTTTTACTTCCTGGTTTTACTTCCGGCGTCCTCAACTGCAGCATATTTTCCAGCTGCAGCAAACATTGGTGTTCGTAAACTACTCGCATCTTGTTCGCATAAGTTCGTAGCTGTTGGAGTGATGAGAAGCTTCTTGGTACCCTGAATGGATAGGGAGACATTCATTAAAGGTGATGATTGGAGCATGGGTTTTCGGGACTTACGCGCATCCTGGTCACATAGAGAGATAACCGTTAAAAGGATGAGTAACTTTTTGTTCTTTTGAATGCATAGAGATGCACTCTTTTAAGGGAATGCCTATTGCGTTTCGCCCTGAATGCGTAGACTAGCATCCGTAAAAGGTGCTGACGAGTTCCGCGCGTTTTATCCTCGTTAGTGGTATCGACGCATTTGCGATCCTTCAAATTTTAACTTTGCGGTTAACCATGCTGATACGGTAGACCTCGCCACCAAGATGAGCGATTACCTGTTGGGGTCCCGTAACTCGTTTAGCTAATTCTGCGCAAAATCCGTGCAATGCTTAAGACTGGCAGTGCGCTTGTGTCAGCACTAATTCACTGGATAGGTACTTCAGTGTCCGCACTGGTAGCGGATGATACTTTTGGTCAATGTACTGAGCCTGATGATAACGAGCTTCCTCTTATACGTCTTCCAACTAAGCTCTAGAAGGCGGAGGAGTAGGGGAAGGGAATGTCCACTCCCGAGATTATGAAAGAGACGTACGGAAGAGGGCCTGACTTGTTGTCTTTCCGGTAGCTGCATGTTGTGGGTTTCTTAAGTTGAAAAATATACCTGCAATATCCTGATCTCAATTCTCGTGCGGCTAAACCTTTAGTTTTATGCTCATTCTTTTTCCAACTCCTGATTCTTAATTTCTATAGGCTTCCAAGTTCCAAGGAGTGAAGCTTTGAATTAGCAAAAAAATAGGTCCGTGAAGACCTGTAATAAACATCTGTTGGATCTGCAGCAACGGTCTCCCAAGTTCGTCTTGGTTGTCCGGTGATTTTATGTTTACTTTCAGGTGTTCTCAAGGGCTTACAAAGAGAAAAAAGCAGACAGATGCGAGCATAGATGCTAAAATCCCTCCGTATATCAACCTAGGTAAAGTGTTCCTGAATAGCTCTCATAGGTAAATCACCAACAGAGTTCCATGCATCCCTGCTGTCGAGGTATTCATAGAGTATAGAGCACTTCCCTAGGATTGTGTTGATCCTTAACCTTAAGAGGTTTCCACCGGGCAGCGAGTTTGGATATGGTCAAGTCTTCTTGCTGATAACAATTAAAAATGTCTAGATTGTAGTTTTTGCAGCTGACAGAGCCCAAGAAAGCTCCAACGCCACCGGGTGCAAGCTGTTTTGTCACAAGCAATGTTATACCTCTAAGTATCTTTATTCCGTAGAGCAGTCCTACACCCGAGTAATGGTTCCAGATATTTGAACTTCTGAACACAGTCGATGGCATGTGAATTCGTGGTAAGGATGAACGGCCGATGATTTAATTACAGTTTAAATTTTTTGAACGCCCCATAAAGGCCAGGCAGACCCTTTCATTTTCCTCGTATCGAGTTTCCGCTGGTATATACTTTGCACTTGCACAAGTTATTATACTCTTTTCCTCGTTTTCACGGTGTTGGAAAACTGCTGCACCGATTGAGACCAATGAGACGGGACAATTGAAACCAATGAGCCAATGAGACGGATGTGAAGCATTTAGTGGTATATCATACTGGGAAAAGTATCTTTCACATTCTTCGGCGAACCTCAATTGAGTTTCGAAACCACTTCCACTGAATTCTGGTGTTGTTGGGTCATAGACAGGAGGTAATCCCTACAGCAATGCTTGAAGATTAAAATAGATATTGACTAGCTATGATTGATCCCGCTGCCCAGGTATTGAGCCCAATTGAGCTCCAGCGTTTTCTGATAAAGTTCGGATATTATTAACTGATTCAAATGGTAGAGAATTCACTGTGGATAAACAACCGCATTTACCTGCTCGGTTCGCTTTTGCATTTCCAGTTGGATTTCTAGGTAGATTTGCAACGACGTTTCGGGGTAAACTCGCATTTTGATTAGCAAGTCTAGCTGCAAGAGAGTAAGCTGCTTCACCCACAGTTGGATTTTGAGCTGGAAAAACAGGCGGATTCCCAGGTAGATCAGCTGGAGTTTAAGGTGAGACAACCGACAAGTCCTTTCAGTGAGGTGGGGACTCACCTTGATCTTCGATATTACGCTGGTGACTTTGAGTTGCAATTGGTACTACACTATAACTTGATCTGATCTATTAATAAATGAGCGCTACTGGGCACCCAGTGTTGTTGATTCCCGGAAGTGGGTCAATTTGAAAAAGGAAACAACACTGTTTCTAGGCATTGTAGGACCAGGAGGTGTCTAAATCTTGTTTCAAGACAAATGAAATTTTTCTATTCGTTCAATAAATCTCGTGAATCTTACAATGTCCTAAATAGTATTAGGGAGTCTGAATGGTGACTAGTCGTTCCTCTGATATGTTTTTCTCCCGAGAAGCAGCCAAGTCACGTGCCAATATCCACGGCCTAACCCGGTTTTCACCTAGATTTGATTGGCAACGGCAATTTAATTTAATTTACCTCGCCCGGGGATTGTATTTGTAAGAAAAGCCATTCCTGCTTAGGACCATTCAGAAAGATTGGAGGTTATGAATAAGGTACTTTGAAATGGACTGCTCATAAGGACTTTACGGCTCTACGGATCAAGCTTTCTTGAAAAGTTACTGCTATTAAAAAGGTCTTGAAGAGACACTACTCTTGAAGCGATCTAGGGAAGAGTCGCCTCTTTAAGCGGTATCAAGAAGTCACGACTTCCCTACTATTGTTTACCACTGTGACCGGACTCCTGTGGTACCCCCAGCGCGGACGGTAGCAGGGACGGCTGGACCGGAACGTAAAAAGATGAACGATCGAAATAAGAACAAAAATGGATTCAAGGGACACCATAGAAGCAGCGAGGTGGCTTCAATATATGTGGTCTTTTGTTTACCACTTTTAAATTCCTTCACTTTCTCGGGTCCGATCCGCGTGTGGAAATCCGAATTGTGATGCGAATGAATTTCGGAGTGACAGTGAGTGGGCTGGCGGAGATTCCTTCGCGGATCGTGAGTTAAAGAAACGTTCGGCTCAAGAACCGACGACAGGTAGTTGGGGCGAACATATTCCTCCATACAACCAAGCTACGAGAATGTGAAGGATGCTGGAGGTCGTAAGAGCATGACGTAGATGCCTCCGGCTGCCATTTCGTACAGCGCGAGGATTCCTTAAGTGAATTCTCTTCGCGACTTTACTTTTCGCGCTTTAATTTTTATTTCTGTTTCAATAAAGCTAGACTAGAATATACTTTTATGTAATTCCAGAATTCAAGTATTTTCTCTCACTCCTGTGAGTTTCCACCCCCTTTCTCGTGCTCAATAGAAAGTTAGCCATACTTCTAGTTGACGCTCGGACACTGCTGACAGGGCTCTGATAGAGAGAATCCTATCTTGCGCCAGTTTTCAAATTAAAAGAGCTTCGAGGGTCGTTCGTGGATTAAAAGTGTGTGACCCACGAAGTCGGTTCAGTCTGCCGTGACGTGACGACAGGCAGGTAAGTGGCACCGGCAGACCGGTCTGAACAGTACGTACCGCTAAAGGTACTAGAGCGTACCTCTTGTACGTGAGCCGTTTCCATCATACTGCACACGTATTTTTTTGTGCGAACAACTTGAGGGGATTAATTAGAGTTATAGAAAGGAATGTAAGAGTCTGTCCGCAATGTTTAATATTTTTGTCTGATTTCTGGGAAAAGTCATCTAAATATCACTCTCTCGGCTTGGACGAAGCCGGTTTTTGGATAAAATGTTCATATTTCGTTCAATAATCAAATTGAAGGGGGCAATAGAGAAAAATTGAAGTGACGCTCAGTGTGTAACCGTGTGTAGATTCTCGAGGCACTCTCCATCGATCCTTGTAAAACTCACGAGGCAGACTTCCTAGAACGCATTAAATTGCTCGTAAATAATCATCCTTTCATTGTTATGAGATGCAGACCAGTTAAAAAAAACTAAATTCAGGAGGACATAGCTTGATTCAATTTTAATTAGCAGAATTAGTTTATTGGCATAATTTGAAGAAATTGAAAAAAAGATTCATGAAAATCCGTTAATATTTGCAGTAATAATGGAAACATTTAACTATATACAAAAGTGTACCCTTTGCCGAAAATTTGACATCTACTACCTAAATCTGAATAATGAGTATTCAGTTAAAAAGTACTGCTTAATAAGTCTTATTAACTTCCAATAATAGGCCTCACTAAATTAATTATCAGTTTCCTAGTTAATCATGTAAGAAAATCTTACTAAAGCAGTTAGCAAACGACTTCGCTCGATAAATATTATCATTTTTAATTTATGTACTTGGATTTAAAGTAATGAACATTGAGATAGGATGAAGATGTTCATATTTAATTAAAACCAAAAATTAAGTTAAAGATGTGAGTGATAAATACTTTATCCATATATAAATGGGAAAAATTATTACAATTTATTTTTTCCACATTTAACAGCATCCTTGAATTATAGATTTTCACAACTTTGTTTTCGGTAAATATGGCTTCGCAAGTTTCCAAATTCGAATCCAGGTTTCGGGAAAATATTTACATTAAGTTATAATATTTATGATATACGTACAAAAACGAGAAAATTGAAAATGAGAGTTTTGAAAATTATATCTGTCAAACGACGGCCGCTATATTTTATGCACTGATTGAATCGATTTCTGAAGTTTCGCGCCACTCTCTGAAGCATGTCCATCAGTATTTCGCCGATGGCGTTCCGAATGTTTGTCTTCAGGTGTACTAGGGTCTGTGGTCGATCGTTGTAAACCATAGACTTCAAAGGACCCCACAGGAAGAAGTTGCATGGAGCCAAATCTGGAGAGCGCGCTGGCCAAGCGAGATCGCCTCTGAGAGAGATGAGGCGGCCAGGACAGTGTTCCCTCAACAATCCTATCGAGACCAATGCTGTGTGGGCCGTGGCTCCGTCTTGTTGAAACCAGACATCCCCGATGTCCATTTCTGTCAGATGTGGAAGGAAAAATTCTTCAATCATCTCCCTGTATCGAGCTGCATTCAGCGTGACAGCGCGCTCGTTTACCTCTAAAAAAAGGACCAATGATCCCGACGGACGAAATTGCGCACCAAACGTTAACACGCTGACAATGGCGAAGTTGGCGTGGATTTTCAGCACTTCAGTAGCGCATATTCTGTTTTTTGACACAGCCGAAAAGGTGAAAGTGAGCCTTGTCGCTGAAGAACGTTACCGCGTCGTAGGAAAGGGTTTCAAAGAGAGCTTCACATTCAGTTTGGCGAGCCACGAACTCGCGGTTAGTCATCTCCTGCACAACAGCCAGTTTGTACGGATGAAATTAGAGTTCGTTGTGCAGGACTCGTCTTACAGTTCGGTAAGAAAGCCTTAGAGCGGCCGCATCTTTGCGAGCAGAATGGCGGGGGGACTGCAAAAATAACTGTCTCACTATCCCAACCTTTTTTGGGATTCTGGCCGTTCTTACAGCTCCTAATATGCGTTTAACGACGCTGCCAGTCTCCTGAAATACAGTAACCCGCGAAAGAATCGAATTCCGGCCAGGGATTGGACTACAAGGAGAAATATTAAAGCGCGCTCGAATGGCACGTTGGTTCGCGACAAGAGAGCGGCCATGACCAAAGTATGCCTCGACGGCGAACGCGCGATGCTCTCTCGGCCAAAGCATGATTGGGACTGGTTGTGGGGGAACAAAAATTGAGGACCTAGAATATGTATGAAAATAAGAATATGTTTAACTAAATATATGTGACCGTCCGGGAAAAAAGGGACCTAATGTAGAAAAAATCGATTTTTATTTTCTTACGCCAATCGAAAGCTTCTAAGTTACTCTTTCATTTGCAATAATTAGAATTTGATAACTTAAATGCTTTTCTTATTATTAAGCTACAAACAGGCGTAATAAGCGTACGCGCAGACGAAACGAGAGGCCTGCGAATACCAGCCTCACCAGTCAACACTACTGGACATAGCCGAAGCGGCCCGATGCAAGCGAAGCTCTCGGAATTTGGCGCCTGTAAATGCATTGTTAAGTGGAGAAGGTGCTTTTCGTAGACACAACCCCCTACACAAATTTTGGCTTGCGTCTCTGCTACAAACGCCCGTCCTGTAAAATTCAGCTTTACCGCATTAGGTCCCTTTCTTCGCGGACGGTCAAATATGCGGAATGCTATTTTCTATTGCAAGTAAAAATTATTCTTATTTTTATAAAAAATTAAGTGTCTGTCCTGAAAAATTTCTGGTTTCACGGGACATATTTTTAATTTTTTGGGACATAAATTCTGTGAGCTTTCGTCAAAATTTCCAAAAAATTCAAACGAAACTTTTCGATTAGTTTTGTCCCTATTTTCTATTTTGAAAGTTTTGAGGAAAAGTTGATTGCTAAATACTGATTTGTGCATATGCAAATTATTCCGCACAAACTTCAGCTATTTTGAACTCAACTGTAAAATAAAGACTGAAGATATAAAACAAATAAAATCGTAAAATTGTATATTTTAAATTTCAAATGTTTCAATTTTCCAGGATTCACTGAAAAGTGGAAACTACTCTTATACAAAATCCATTCCCGGTATGTTTTCGATCATCTTTACTGAATTCTACATAATTAAAAACTGTTTAGTAACTGTTTCTGGCGGAAGTTTTTACCGTCGTTTCTGCAGTGTATGACTATCCGAATACGAGATTACACGGCTTGTCGGGCTTTGAAAAAAAGACGTACTATTGGAGGTTCGTCACGGCAAATACTTAATATCAACAAACTTTAATCATAACAACGAATATTCAAACAACTAAAAAGTTCGTCTTTTACTGGGGGCAAACAATTCTATAATTGGTTCTTGGATCCGTTCCTGCGATTCAAGTTGTCCGGTTCGAAATTTTCATTTGAAAAGTGCATGAGAAGCTCATATTATGCTCTTACTTCTTTTAAATCTGCAACAGTAAATCTTTTTGTCTCGTACGTATAGCATGTTTTTTTCAAAATTGTCCAACGTATAATATCAGCCATAAGCTACAATACTATAATTCAAACTCAAGTAAAGAATTAATTTAAATCGTCTATAAAGTATAAGTTTCAATTTTTAGTTTTTGAGATGGCAGTGGATGCTCTGCCGGTAGTCGCAAAAAACTTTTCTGTCGGCACATTATTGCATTATTGCATTTTCATTACATATTTTATTATAATATTACAATATAATTGTTATTTGACATAACATTATTTCTATGACCAGTCAAAGGGGTGTCTTACCACTCCCACGCACAGTAGTCAGAAACACCCGAAATGTCGGTAAAAAATTCAAATTGTGAGCAAACTTTCTCTAAACTCAGTACCCTTATGTTTTTGGGATCAAGGAATTCGAATTTGAGTTCAAAATTTTAAGAACAAAATGGAGAACCAAATTTGAAATATCTGACATTACGCTCGTGAAAAGTATTCATCAGGGGGTTCTCGTGGTTAAGGAATTGGAATTTGGGGTCAAAATTGTCGAAATCGAACTGACTTTACGTCCATGAAAAGTGATCGTCAGGGAGCTTTTGGGGTCAAGGAATTCCAATTTGAAGTCGATATTGTGAAAAACAAAATTTTCGAACACTTTTCAAACAAAACTTCAAATAAATCTCCAAATTTTCAAAAGAAAACGAGTTTTTGCTCCTACTGCGCCTAATCACCTTGTGCATACAACTATTTTGTAACCGTTTTTAAAACGGAAGTAGCAGTTAGGAGCAGCCAAATTTTCATTTTGTTGATTCACCACCTCGTTGACTTTTTATTTCAATAGGAATCACAGCAGAGCAGAGCTTGACTTTGTTTGAAATCATGTTTTTTAATTAACTTTTGGTTTACTAAAAATTTATAACAAGAAAAATTGGAGGTCGCTACTATAATTGTTTATAGAATACCGTATTTGGTTTCGAGCAAAAAAATATTTATTTTTTTTTATTTTGACCAGCTTTTCCTGCTATTCCGACCACAGTGCCACGAGACGTTGGAAAAAGTAGGAGCTTGAACAACCATATTTCTGAGTCCAGCCAAGGGGTGCCTTCTGGCCCCCCCCCCCCACTGAGACGTTGAAAAGGGGTAGAGATTTAAATAAAATTATTTCTGTGACAAGATACAGGGTTGGCTTCCGCCCTCACGAGAGGTTAGAATAGGGTAAGGGTTTGCCCAACCTTATTTCTGTGACCAGCACAAGGACTGCCTTTCGCCCCCACAATATGTGGGAAAAGAATGGGGTTTGACGAACATTATTTCTGTGACCAGTTACAGGGGTGCCATCCCGTCCCCACGAATCGTTAATCGTAATTCTTTAGTCGCTGATCGACGATAAGGTGCGATGTATACATAAAAATTCGATACAAAGCGGTAAAAGCCAAAATATGACAACATAACTCTTAAATCACGTAATTTTACTCTAAAATGCATAAAATGTCTTTTCGGTATGCTGGAGATTTGTTGTTTTACCGGCAAAAAGGTTTTTTGCCATTACCGGCAGTCTATCCACTCCATTTTTTGTATTGAAACTCCAACTTTTCATGAATACTAATATTTGTAATTTTATATTTGTGAAAAGAAAACAATTAATATTACATCTATCTAACCGATTTCTAGTTTTTTAGTTTTATTCTAGGATTATCTGTCAAAATAAATGTTTTCATGGCAATGATCAAAATGCCACCATGTTGCTTTTAAATCATGTCATTGTCAGAGTTTGTGTTACCCGGGTAATTGCAAAAAAGAAAATATTCGATATTTCTATTATTTTTGTACTTTCACAATAATTTTCATAACTTTAAAGTTCTATTTTATTTGTTTAAAAGCAATTTTACTAATTTCTCACGATTAAAAAAAACGTCTAAAGAGCGAAATGAAGATCTAGTTTGTTGTTTGTTCAATCACATATGTACTACGCCATAGAATAGAAAATGCTTGGGCATAAATTTCTTATCATTCTATCAATATAATATTAATTAAAAGTTGTATTGACCCAACGTCATGTCTGTTTAAGCTTCAACTATATTTCGAAATAAATCAGTTAAATATAAGAGTCATATATATATATACATATGTGTGTGTGTGTGTGTATATAACAATTGTCGCATCAGTAGAGATAACGTTGGATCAACAAAAATCTGCTTAGCTTTTTATTTGTTCAATCACAGATACAACACATAGAAGAGAAAACTAATCAACATAAATCTCTTATCATAGTATAAATCTAGTCTCATACAGAAATATTTGTGTTGATAAAACATTGTCTTGTCCGTGTCTTCAATTATCCAACTTACGACTTCAGCAGAGATTACGAATTTTTTAAATACAATTTCATCAGCATAGTGAAAAGTCGACAATTGACGATTCGTGAATATATTATTCTTATTCCCTGTTCCACGTCTTACGTGTTACATATATTCTACGTGCTCAATTACGAAAATGCAGATTGCATTTTTATTAATTTTGGTAAGATTATTTAACAATAATATCTTCTATTTATAACATTCGCCAATTTTATGCGTATTTATTGTGTACTATTTTATCATTATTCCCATAAAATGTATCATAAGAAAATATTTTTGATCATGTATATGCGTGGTGCTATTTTCTATTGCAAATTATAAGGAATTTACAGTATTTTCATCATTTAAACAATTATTTAAACAATATCTAATTGAGATCCAACAAAAGCCCTACTAAAAATTACTGGCTAAATCAGGTACATTTGTGCAAAAAAATTTATTAGAACTTACAAAATATTTTTAATTTCTTGGGTCATAAATCCTATGAGCAATTGTAAAAATGTAAAAAAAAATAAAATTTTCTAGCCCATTTGTCACTAAGTTGGCTTTTAAGAACATTTCAGAAAAGTAAACATAATGCATTTAAAAGTCAGAAATTGTAAAGAAGATAATGTAAGCTCAAGCCCTTAAACTCGAATTACGTTAATATAATTTGTATGAAATTAATAATTGGCAAATTTTATCAAAACAAAATTCAACCATTTCAAATTTAACTGTAAAATAAAAATTGATTAAATAAAAAAATTAAATTTTAGCATTCAGCATTGAGCACATAGTACTCTGAATATCTTAACAGCTACAATTGAATAAATGACTCAACTAATGAAATTTAGATATTTCGATTTTTAGCGATTCATTGAGAAGTAGAAATTATTCTTATACAAAATCCATTATCGTAAGACTTTAGATAATCCTTACTGAATTATCATTATTAATGTTTTCATAATTGTTTCTGCAGGCATTTTTTGCTGCTGTTGCTGCAGTGGATTACTATCCAAATACAAAATTACGCGGCATGTCAGGCTTTGCACAGAAAGGGCGCACTACTGGTGGCTCGACAGGACCAGTAATTTACGTCAATAATCTGGAGGACTTGAAGCAACATATCAGCAACCCAGCATCACAAACTTTACTCATAACAACGAATATTCATTCACCTAAAAAAGTTCGACTTTTACTGGGGGCTAATAAATCTATAATTGGTTCTTGGAAAGCAAACATTATCAATAACGTTTATTTTGAAACAACACCCAGCAAATCAAGCAACATTATATTCCAAAATCTGATTTTCCTACACAATGTGGAAAACATTGACAATAGTGACACTCAATTAATTTTAGATCATGGTGAGCGTTATTGGATAGACCATTGTACATTTGACGGAAAAAATGTAAACGAGAAAGATTTAGGAAAACTACTTAAAGTTTCAACTGTTAATTTTGTGACAATTAGCTATTGTAAGTTTGTTAATCATTTTTATGGTTTGATACTTGGTTATCCATCAGATGATCCAGCTGATATAGCTATGAACAATAATTATCCTCGACTGACTATCATGTTCAACTATTTTGAAAATATTAATGCACGTGCGCCAGGTTTGATGCGTTTTGGAAAGTTCCACGTTTACAACAACTATATCAACAATTGCCGGTTAGGATTTACTATTGGAACTCAATGTAAAATTTTCTCAGAAAATAACTATTTTACCGAAGCTTCAAAAGATGTACTTGATGATAAGGGTACTGGTTTCTTTAAGGATGCCGGAAGTATAAATATGCCGCTCAGACAAAATTCAAAGGTCGATAAGTGGCGTCCATCTTCGGACTATCACTACAGTGTAAAAACGCCAGATTACAGTCGAGATTTTTGTACACAATTTTCGGGCGCTCAAAGCCAAAAATTACACTTCGTTCCTGATCACAAAAAATGTTATTAAGTACGAATAATGTTCAATTTTTTTTTTGAAGAAGAAAAGGTTGGAAGGAAAACACAACTTCTTAAATAATACTGTGAATTATTGTGGGAATAATTTTTTTAATATCCTGACTTTATGTCTCCAACTATATTTCTTTAAATTGATGGCATTATATCATTCAAAAGAAAACTCCGCATATTATTGTTAATACAGTTTTTTAGAATTAATGAAAACTAAATTTAATTTGAAATAATTCACCCCATTTAGAAATCTCAGACAAAAACGTACATCAATTCAATGTCATCCGGTAACATGGAATTCACAAAGCCTATTTTTAGTTGATTGAATGCAAAACTTTCAATAAAAACATTTACTTGTTCTCTGTATAATACTGTATTGACTAGTTATTCCCATTATTTTTGAACTTTTAGAATAATTTTTAATAACCATAAAGACTCGAGTTAATTGGTTAAAAACGATTTTCCTAATTTTTTAAATTTAATAAAAAAAAATTTTTAATTAGGTTACGATTTTATATCACACCACATCTTGCGTGGGGTAGTATAGTGGGATTAAAGCCTAAGATTAAAAAAATTCGTTGAAAACTGACTAAGAACCCCAATTAATATTTCTATTTAATTTTTTAGCATATTTTTATAATAATTAAAATGGAAATTTTATGAACTTAATTTCTTAAATTTTTATTTTAAAAATAAGATCTGAATACTCAGAAATTTGTAAAAAATACCGAAATTCTTTTTAAGGTTACGACCGATCATTTTTTTTCCAGCTTGAAATGCTCCGCGGGCATCCTCAAAACATAACCAGAAAGTAGCTGTTAACGCTAGTTCTTGACAGTGAAAATTGGATCAAACAAGGTGTAAGGTACTATCCGGGTCGAGCTACGCCTCTAAAAACTTTTTGTTCAATCTCCAAAAAATAGAAGTGTTTTATATTTACAATATTATACTAGGGACGCCTCGCCCTTCTGAGCACTGTGTGCTCCTTTGACCAGTAAAGGCTTTTTTTATAAATTAAGGTAAGCATGGCCCCCAAAAAAGAGTGGCTCGTCTGGCTCTACGCTGAGGGCCCGGGACCACGCCAGGCCCATAGCTCACCAACTAATTTTTTAACAATATGAATCTTTAACCTAATAATCACTCTAAGATTAGGAACAATTAGGACAAATTTCTTTAGCACTTTAAAATTTTTCGTTGAATAAACATGCAGAATTAGTACTTATTAGAGTTAAAAAAAAGGATTGGGAGGGGGGCCAAAATGGCGTTGCCAGAGGGCCTGTTTCGAGTTGTGGGATACATGAAGATGAGGCATCTTAATCATGAGTCCATTTTTAAGGCAGAGTCTGAACGTACAGACCTAAAAATAGGAAGGCGGAGCTGGTGAAGGGACAGGGGCGTCGCTTGTGTCCGGACTTATAGATATACGAAGAAAAATGGATGTTTAAATGTTGATGTTCAAAGTGTATGATTAAAACACCTAACGTGCAGATATTCATACCAAACATTGACTATCTTTTTGAGATGTTAGGCGTTAACATATTTTTATGTTAAATTGAAACACCATTTAGATGTTAAAACCGTCCGAGCAGATGCACATCGCGCATTGGAATTTGAGGACTATATTTGACAGCTATATATTTTCAATGTTACAATTATGGAATATTACAATTTTGGAACATTTCCAAAGAATCCAAATTAGCTATCCTTAAATAAAATTGGATAACGATTTTTTTCTGTCTAAATGAGGGAACAATGATCTCAAGTTTCAGGTTTATTTACTGAACACATTTGAAAACATGTTCATAAATTTAAAATAAAATTTGAGTTTAAGTAACAGAAAATAGATCGAATTTTAAATTCAGATTAAAGATCATTCGTTCTCCGATTACTCACCCCCGTTTCTATTTTGAATTAAAAATATTGAACATAACATCAACCTGACTGAATTTTGGGTTGAAGTTCCGGAATTAGTTGAGACGGTGCTTCAAAGTAAGAAGTCACTTTATTGATATGTTGACGCTACAGATGCTACAAGCGTACTACGTCGTACCTATTCTCTCCTCGGGAGAGCGCGAAAGGTTCGACAGGGACTGAATATATCATCTGATCCACATTTCATATCCTCTGTCCGTTTTTCTTTCGTGTACGAACATTAAAGTCTAATTTTAAATTCACAAATAAGTTGTTAATAAATTCCTTAAATGATCATAAATAAGGTAAACTTCTTAAATGTTTACAGCCGTTATTTAACATAACCATACATGTAATATCTCAAGTATTTCTGTTGCACATTTTGGATGTGAGAGAGTAACATCTCACTTTTTAAGATATGTTAACCCTGAACATCTAGATGTTACGTTTGAACATTTATTTTTTTCCGTGTAGACCCTACTATTTTTTAAATTCCATTTAATCCAATATTCGGAAAAAATAGAGTAATCTTTCTTAAATGGACTGAATTGAAATCAAATATAATACAATAAATGAAATGTGCACCTTTTCGAAATTCATGAAACAGCGGTAGCGGCGGTGGCGACATCTTTTTTGTGATATTGAGTATTCTGATATTACGTGACGCTCGGTCAATGACGTCAAAATCTATAAGGCTTTACCACTTGATGGACTGCAAATGACTGCAAATAATTGTTTAGATAGGATTTTGACTAAACATAATTAATTTATACAAAATTAAGTAAAAAATCATAATATAGCTTCGCTTTTAAGATTGAAAAGCAATTTCTTTAATTTCTTTAATTAACGGAAAGTATACGCTAAAGAGTACCCTTATACATTAGAGTGGCCCAAAAAATCACATTTGACCAATTTTAAACGGGCTTGTTGGCCGAATCATTCTCCTGGGCAAATGAATGTATGCCTTTTTTTATTTTCGAAAAAAAATATTTTTAAAACTCGCTCCGGCCATTTTTATGTCTTATGGAGTTTGAACCTCTGGCTGGTGTTAGGACTTATCTACTTTAAATCAGGAAACTTTGAAACCTCAGATTGGGTTCTAAACATTTTTTTTTTAAATAAAAAAATGGGCATAAATTTATTTGCCTGTGAGAACGATTTGGCGAGCAAGCCCGCTAAAATTTGTCAAATGTGATTTTTTGGGCCACCCTATTATACATAGTATCCAGATAGTATCCCTTCCGTATTGTGCAACAAAAACGAAAAATAGTGCATTATGCAGCAAGGGGCAAAAGGAGCAGATTTTTACTGCGGGTGGATTTACTGTGCGATCGAGAAGATTTTTTCCGAGGGTGCGTTTACTGACCGAGAGAAGCGAGGTTAGTAATCACCAGAAGGAAAAATCTTCTCGCGAGGACAGTAATTACCCGAGGGAAAAAATCTACTTTTGTCCCGTGTTGCATATAGGATTTTAATCCACTCTCGATCGTGGCCACCTTTTGCCCCTAAAAAGTGGGTCCGACACACTTTTTTGTTCGCGCCTCGAATTTCGATCGACTAACGTTTACTTTCGCCCTGCAAATTTTACTTTTGCTTCGATAATTTTTGTTTCGCCCCGCTAATTTTACTTTCATACCGCAAATGCAGTTTGCCCGAAATATACGCTACTTTTTTACTAGGAATGGAAGCTTCTAATGTGTCCTTTAAGGGTTTACATTTTTGTTGCACCTTCTTCTCTATTCCTTCACACACCCTCCACATACTTACTTTTTCTCTAGAGGTACGGGTCCCACGACTAAATATATGCTACTTTCGCCCCTATTTTCAGGGTCAAAAGGTGACCATTTCGATCGAGTGTGGAATAAAAACAGTAAGATGAATCTTTAATTTCTTGCAATTCGGATTCTACGTTAAATTTTCCGTGAGAAGATCACGGACTATTTGCAATAGTTGTTTTTGCAGAGTTAAAGACTTAAAAAAATACAATACCTGCCATTAACATAGACTGAATGCGACTTCAAGCGCATCTTTTTTCAGTAGCAGCATACGTCTGAAGCGACTATTGATGGACTTGAAGTCTCCTTTAGCAGACGTCATTATATTTAAAAAAATTTTTAACACTGCAAAAAAATCTATTTCAATAACTCGGTGACTTTTTAAGGGCAAATTTAACGTCAATTTCGAATTACAACAAGTTAAATGACCATTTTTCTTCTTTTTTTTAGTTTTTTTGCATGATGCGGAAGAAATAGTATGAGGAATGTGGATACTATAAGGGTACGATGTAGCGTATATTCTTTCCGTTCATTCGGTTCGCTAGGGTCATGTGCCGTAATTAAGGTTATAACCTCAATTTCCGGCGAATTATATCATAAAACTTTTTGATAATAAGTGATTTAAAGAAGTTTCTCATAAAAGAGAGATATATAAAGTTGAAGGGATTTTAAAAGATTGCAGAAAAATTAAATGATTTTCAAAAAAATTCAAAGATCTTTTGAAGAAGCAAAAAAGTTTCAAGGCTTTGCAAAAGATTTTATCCTATTTCAAGGCAGTTTAAGTGATTTTAAAGAATGTCAAGCCAGTTTCTGAAAAGTTATTCGGAAAGATTTTAATGAATTCGAAGAAATTTCAAGAGATTAAGAAAAATTTGAATATTTTAAGGAATTTAAGAAAATTAAAAGGCATTGGCTTCATTTTAGTCAATTGCGAAAGATATTAAATTATTTTAACGAAATTGAAGGGCTAAAAAAATCAGAGGAGTTTAAGAATTCAAGCGATTTTAAGAAATTACTATAGGGATTTGACGTGATTTGAACGTTTCTTTTTAGAGGATTTTAAAATAATTCAAAACCTTGTTAAGGAGATATCTAGGGATTTTAAAAAAATCGGAGCCCTTAAGGATTTTCAACAGATCATACAGGATTTTTAAGAATCCAAGTAATTTTAAGGAAATACTAGGGACTTGGTGGTATTTTAAAGTTTCTTTTTTAAGGATTTAAAAATATTTCTAAAAGAATTCAAAAAGCTAGAAAGATTTGCAAGTGATTTTATGACAGTTTTAGTGATTTTAAAGAATGTTAAGCGAATTATTGAAAAGATATTTGAGAAGATTTTAATTAATTTTAAGAGATAACAAGGGATTTGAACAAATTCAAAGATGTTAAGGAGTTTCAAGAGTTCCCTAATTTTGTCTTTAATCGCGATTTCTATTATTGCATCATTCATGTACCATAATAAATATTGCTGGTAATTGTAGTTCTTCAATTTTGAAACTTTAACTGTTTTGTTAATGACATTTCATTTTTGAGAATAGAGGAGCGAAGAAGCTTGGTTTCACAAGTCCTCCGGGACGCCTAATCCATGAAATTTAGAATTTAGACCCATATACTGCTCTTCAAACAAGAAAAGTTTTAAGTACATTATGGACACGATCTCACCGAAAAAATTGATAATAAAAGAAATAAATCTCGGCTCAACATGTTTACGTTTCATCTAGTGGTGTAAAATTATTATTTATTATCAGTTTTTAATGTGAATGTGTGGTTACGATGTGCGGTATTTATCTTTAGTCTATCGCATCCGAAATCAGTCACAAGTTGAGAAAACAAAACATAAATAAGTTTCATAAAGGAGTGCGAGGAGATGGAAAGGAGTGGAATAAAAATTGTAGTATTTATGCATGAAAGAGAGTGGGGGGGGGGGAGTATCATGGGCGAAGGATGTTTTGGGTAAGATATTGAGAGGAAGAAAAGGAAAGAGTGAGAGGAATGGAGAAGGAAGAATTGTAGATAGGAGAAGAAGTAGATATAAGTAAAATGTAAATTTTGTAAATAGTATATAAGTATTAGACATGCCAGAGAGGCAGAGTTTGACAATACGAGACAAAGCGAGAAAGTAGGGACATGCGTGCGAGGCGGGGCGAAACGAGGACACCAGGAGGATAAGACCGAGCGGCCTTAGACTTAAGGTATGGATGGGTGTTAGTTTTTAAGGGTTAGTTTGATCAAAATTCTGCGAAAAAGGGAAGTATAAGCAAGTCAATTTTTTAGGCCGAGCAAGCCGAAAAATAAACGTTTATCTAACAAAAATTAAGTACACATATTTTTTTGTGTTAAAACGATAAGCAAACTAATATATAATTTGTAAATAGTAAATATTATAAATTTGAACTGTCAATTATGCTGATTGTGCTTGTATATGTTTTGTTTGACCAAAGTTTGACGACGCGAGGAAAAGATAGATGAAATCGACAATCTGAAATATGATTGATAGAAATGTACAAATCAGAAATGATGAAAAAACATTCTTTACTACGCATAGATTTTATAGCCATCCTGGCGAAGAAACTTTCTCTCTGCAGTTTGACGTTAAGTCTGTTTTCCTGGAATCATCAATACAACAATCATCCTTATAGAAAAAATAGCAACTTCCTTCACGAGGTCTGTTTCCGAATTCGGACAAGGACCTGGACAGCAGTATAGAGGTAGTGTTCACAAACAAGTCCGAAGTTTGTGCATACATTTTTCATCAAAGTTAGATTTCACATTTCACAATCTTCTCTCGCATCTGTGACCCAGCCACAATTTTATGATTTTTTGTAAATAATTTTTTTCTATGTTCCACACAACAAATTAAAACATTAAACGAACTTACCTGTGAGTGACCCTCGGCAAAGATAACATTGAATTAACAAACATCTGTTTGGCTCTTTTTTATTAATTACAGATTAGATGTATATAATGACCAAAAATGAGAAAAAAATTTTTTGGATTTTTTGAAAAATTATTTGTGAATCAAAATTTAATCTCTCTCAGGAGTACATACACTGATGTTAAAATCGGTTCCCCTACACTGCCCCCTGGGGGTGGGGGTGGTGCAAGTTCGAAATCTTTAATGGGAACCCATATTTTTTATGGCATATTCGGATTCTTTGGATTAAATTGAGTATGATTTGCCTAAGACAATTTTCTCGTTTCGCGATAGATGGCGCTGTAATCGGCGAAACTCAATTTTTCTTCATTTTACTGTTACTGAGAATGCACGCTTACGATTCTGCAATACATTAACAATTAATATACACCATTTTCATTGTGACACGACTAACCACGGAAAAAATAATTTTTCAAATCGCTACAGAATCGTTGAACGAGTGAAATCAAAACTCGTACATACAAAAAATACATCGCGACGAACATAGGTATAACCTTCTTTTTGAAGTCGGTTAAAAATAAGGGAAATAGAGCTTCAGATCTCTTTGGGAATTATTATTTTAAAAAACATACCAAACTGTATGCCCATTCTTGAGAAGTAATTATTAAGTAATACGTTTACATTATAATTGTTTCCTGAATATTCTTAAATTAAAGCTCGGGCATTATTGTAGATTGAGGTCAGCGGAGGCTATCCAAACATTATAAAAGTGTTTACTTTTTTCTTTCCTTAATACAGTAACTTAGAAAAAATACATTTAAGACAAAACTCATTTTAGTTAGATCCAAGGATATTCTGAATACTACTTTACAATGGAGTATCTAACCATACGCGAAAAAATTGAAATGGTTCTAGTGTATGGAGAAGCTGGAGGAAATCTCTATAAGGCTATCAATCTATACGCTCAGCGTTTTCCAAATAGAATTGTATCACGTGCTTCATTTTATCCTACTATTACAAAATTGACTACCGATGGAAGTGTTCAACCTAAGAAAAAGACCCGTACAACAACAGTCACTGGAGAAAATAATGAAATATCTGTATTAGCTGCAGTGGCCAAATCCTCACCTTAGTACACGAGACATTGCTTGTGATTCCGCAATGTCTCAGAGCAGTGTTTGAAAAATTTTGAAACGTAATAAATTTCATCCGTATAGTATCATGTCTCTTTACATCAAGAACTTCATGGCGTTGATTTCCAAAATCGAGTAGCTTTTTGTCAGTGGGCTTACGTGAACAGATACAACAAAATCCTAGCTTTTTCGTTATCTATTATTCTCTGACGAGTCGTCTTTTACGAACCATGGAATAGTTAATCGACACAACATGCACTGCTGGAGTATTGAAAATCCGCAGTGGCTTCGTGAAGTCGAACACCAGCGTTCGTGGACTGTCAACGTATGGTGTGTAATAATTGGCAACAAACTGATCGGTCCCCAGATTATCGAAGACAGCGTAAATGGTCCAAAATTTCAAGACATTTTGGAAAATGAACTGCCAATATTTCTTGAAGACTTGAGTTTAGAAATACGGAAGAACATGTGGTATCAACAGGATGGTTGTCCGGCACACTATTCAGCGGTAGCACGAGAAGTTCTTGATCGTGATTTCTATGGTCGCTGGATTGGTAGAGGCGGTCCGATAAATTGGCGTGCAAGATCGCCAGATCTCACTTCACCAGATTTCTTTTTGTGGGGTTATATGGAAAACAAAGTGTACAAAGAAAAACCAACAACACGTGAAAATATGATTGACCGAATTACAAGTGAATGTGCTGAAATTCAAGAAGATACACTTCACCATTGTGTAGATTCATTTTGATTACGGATTAATAAGTAGATTGAAGCCGAAGGTCATCATTTTGAGCACTTACTTTAATTAAAAGATGATTCCCTGAGTACCTCGAATCGTGAGAAGTGAGGGGACTCACGTTAATCAAGCACCCCGAATCGTGAGAGGCAAGAGGACTCACGTTAATCAAGCACTTTGAAGGGAACTGAAAACTGCTACGTCCACGTCGTTGTTCCTGGGTTACGCTAAAAGTAGTAGTTAGTTTTAAGACTAATTTCGAGTATTGCAGAATCGTAAGCGTGCATTCTCAGTAACAGTAAAACGAAAAAAACGAGAAAAATGTTTTAGACAAATCATACGAATTTTTATCCAAAGAATCCGAATATTCATTAAAAAATTGGGTCCTAATTTAAGATTTCGAACTTGCCCCCACTCCCACCCCCAGGGGGCGGTGTAGGGGAGCCGATTTTAACATCAGTGTATGTACTCCTGAGAGTGATTAAATTTTGATTCATAACATTTTTTCATAAAGTGCCTATTTTTCGAGATATTTGAAAGTGTCAAGATAAAAATTCATCCTGTATATGAGTGACGATATAGTTTCCGTTACAAGTTTTAGAGAATGAGCGATATCTTTATTATTTCAAAATTTTATAACAAAAAACCTTTTTTTCTGCTCACTTCTTTACTAAAATTGTTAGAATATAAATTTCTTCATTGTTTCCGGTTGGTAATCTCTTAGATTTTTTAAATAATGTTATCAAGTTCTAACCATCAGAAAATTCATACCTAGTTTTGAATTTTACAGTGATCCAGGGAGTTTCTTCGAAATCGAATAATAATCACGCCGTTAATTTGTACATGTCAGCAATAAGTAAAAACTTTTCTTAAAAAGCTTGGAAAGTTGAAATAAGGAAAAGTAACAGAAATTTTTCATTTTATTTATGTTTTTTTTCGAAACTTTGAAAACTGCACATCAGGCTTATGATCCAAACAAGTACTGCTGAAATAGAACTAACGTAGTAATAAGTCACTCATATGAACTCCCTGTAGCTGATGAGAATTTTAAAAGAATCCCGTGTGGAAAGATGTTATGGCGCTGGCCTGGTCCAGACCAGACTGCATGGTCTCTAGCCCTGCAGTTTACCAGACGGTCAGGCCTGGGCCTGGCCAAAAGTGTAACATTTTTTTAGGTTAGCCCCAGGCCAGACCGTCTGGTCAGCCGCTAGTGTTAGTCCAAGCCCTTAAAACTCGACTTATTTTGCCATAAATTATTTGAATTAAGTCATTGAAAAATTATACCCCAAAAAATTTTAACATTTTAGGTTAAAATGTAAAGTTATAATTCATGAAATAAAACAATTTAAATACTCAACTTATGAAGGCTTCAATTAGACGGGATGAATGGGTTGTGTAAAAATCTGGAGGACTTGAAACAACATATTAGCGACACAATGCCTTCAATTTTACTCATAACAGTGAATATTTATTAAACTAAAAAATGTGATTCTTTTACTGGGAGCGATTAAATCTATTATTGGTTCTTGGAAATTAAAAGTTATCAATAACGTATAGTTTCGTACATCGCGCAAATCAAGCAACATCAACTTCCATAATCTGATTTCCTACACAATATGGAGAATATCGGCAATGCTGAAACTCAGTTGTAGATTATGGTGAACGTTATTGAATTGATCACTGTACCTTTGACAGAAAAACTACAAACATGACAGATTTAGGAAAACTACTTAAACTTTCAAATATTAATTTCGTGAAAATTAGCTATTGCGTGTTTATGAACCACATGTATGGTTTGATACTTGGTTATACATCAGATAATCCAGCTGATATCGCTAAGGACAATAATTATCCTCAAATGACTATCGTGTTCAATCTTGTTGAAAATAATGATGATGGAGCACCGGATTTGATGTGTTTTGGATTTCTTCACGTTTACAAAAGTTATATTAACAACTGCCATTTAGGATTTACCATTCGAATTCAATCTAAAATTTTCTCAGAAAATAATTATTTTACTGAACCACCTAAAGATGTACTTTATTATAAGGATGATGGTTTCTTTAAGGATACCGATCCTATAAATATGCTGCGAAAGCAAATTTCTCAGGTCGATAAGTGGTATCCAGCCTTAGAGTATTACTACAATGTAAAAATGCCAAATTTCAACCGCGATTTTTGTATACAATTTTTGGGTGCTCAAAACCCAAAATTAAATTTTGCTGTTGATAAGAAAAATTTATTCAATTAAGAATAATGTGTATATTCGTCTCAAACAAAAGTTTAGAAGAAAGACACAGCTCTTGAAATGCACGCTTAAATGCTTTGAAAAATCGCACTCGTCCAGGATTCGTGCACTACCTAAACTACCTAAACTACCTAAATTAGTATATTTTATCGCGCACTCTAACCACTTCACTATCGAAGCATTAGAAGTTTGATAACAAGAACTCTGCCAAATTGTTTGACGCTCCCGGTGCTCCTTACTAACACACAAATGATTGAAATCGCCAAAGTTCCATACAGTAACATTAGCAAGAGATGCTCAATATTATATAATTAACCAAAAATATATATAATCAAATTATTTGTTGAATAAATTTTTTCTACGTTTTTCTATGATTTAAAATTTTTAAGTTATATTGAAAGCTATATTGAAAGAAGCTGCAATTATAAACTAATTTAAAAAACAAATGCATTAATTAGGAATTTTACGACAGAAAAATTTGTTTTTTTGTATGTCAATCTTTTAAATGAGAAACTTCATATTAATTTCAGCAAAATTCATAATTTTTTAATTAATTTTATGATTTTTTTTTAACAAATGCATTATTGAGCCATCTGTCGACGGAAAAATTCTTTTTTTTTCGATAGTAAAATTTTCGATTGTAATCTTTATAAATAATTCAGCAACACTAATGTTTCGTTGATACATTTTATGATTTTTGAAAACAAAATTAACAAACAAACGAATTATTCGGGTATCTGTGAACGGAAACATTCGTTTTTTTATGTCACTTTTTTAAATTTAGAACTTCATGATAATTTCAGCAAAATTCAAAATTACTTGATACATTCTATGATCTTTGAAACAAATGTAATAAAGAAATGCATTATTTGGATATTTGACAACGAAAAAGTTCTCCAAAAATTGGGATAAGTCGATGAATGCTTTATTATTGCATTTGTTCATTAATTTCATTTACAATACTAGCAATAATGATCGCACGAAGAAATTTCTTCATCATTACATATATGGTTTTTATCCAAATTGTTTGCAATATGACCTAAAAAAGGGCGTAAACGTATGTAAAACCGTAGAGAAATTCTTTGAACAAATAATTTTTTTCGGAGCCATTCACTTCGAATCCAGGGGTTTTAGCGTTTGAAATCGGTATGAAATGAAATGTAACAAGCATTACACTTTGTGACATTATCTGAAATCAGCAGTAACTGAGTGCATCTTTTGAAAAAGATACGATCTTTTCAAATGAACGAAAATTGAATTAAATCAGCAGAAATCTCTTAAACTATCCCGAAATTGTGAGCGAGTCAGTAGGAGTCAACGAGAGATTGTTAGCAATCACGAGCAACCAAGCAAGCAATCAAGAGAACAGTCAGTGTAGTCAGTGCATTCAGCGTGCGACTCACGGTCCTCTACAGTTTATGTGCGCAGCGAGCAGGGAGCGTGCATTATTATTCACTAGTAAAAACTGTAAATTTGAAAAATTCGCCATAATTTTTGCACCATCAGCAGGGTGGCCGTTTTATTCCAGGAACAAAATTCTCAGTCATTTCTCAGCGTTTTTCCTGTTCACAACCATTTTTGACGGACATTGTGATTGAAACATTCGAACTGAACTTATAAAATTTCTAAATTAATAATTAGTTTATTTTTATTTATTTATCAACATTTATTCAGATACTGTAAAATATATAAAGCAAAATATTACACGGAGAAAATTTGGTTAGGAAACTTTACCGAACTTTTAATAATAATTGGGATATATGGACCAAAAGAAGAATGTTATACATTATTGCACTAATTTGCGTCTTGCGAAATGTTAAAGAATAAATGACAGTCCGGTAAACTTACTAACGCAGATTAAATTTTCCTAATGTACAGGAAAGATTTTCAAAAGTAATCATTAATGCACGTGGTGTAGTTTTCGAAAACTATTCTGTCACACATTCAGGAAAAATTGGCTAAAGTTCCATGCTTGTTAAGTAATATTTGCAAATGTAAAATCAAGCAAACTCTAAATTATTCAACGACAATAATTCCCTCAAAATCAGTTACAGAATGATAAATTTCGGTTATTCTTTCTAGATAAAAAATTGATTATTTACTCAAAGGTTTGGTAAAGTTTTAAATGGATTCTAGAGAAAGATTAATTTTTGTTATGTTATAATCTTCTGCATATTTGATGAAAGTTTGTCCACTGTGAGCGAGCTTTTCATTTTTGCTACGTTAGACTTTATTTGATAGTTTGGTAAACCGATAGTCAAGCAGTAGCTTCCATCGCCTCCCTAATCTTTCACGATGTTGAAGTTTGCCATCGATATGGATTTGAAGTTGTGTAATTAATTTAAAAAAAAATTAAGAGTCCTATCAAAAAAGTAAAAACACCTCTAGATTCGTCTCGGAAATATCTCAGTGTGCATTTTTCTTTGTTTATAGAATTTTCTGAACAATTATCTAGAAGTGTTTTTACTTTTTGATATGACTCTTAGTTTTCTTTCAAATTAATTACACAGCTTTCAAATATATATACGGGCATGGAGCAACAGTGCGCTGAACAACAAATGCACTAATTGTTTAAAAAACGGGTTTAAAAAAACAAAAAAAATGCGCATCGAGATATTTTCGAGAGAAAGGCATTGGTGCACTTGGTTTTTCGATCCGATGCATACTTTGTTTATAACAATTTCAGAAAGATAAAAAATGGCGTAATTATTTAACAAATTGTTTAAACAAAAAACGCAAACCGAGATATTTCCAAGACGAATCCAAAGGTGTTTTTACTTTTTTGATATGACTCTTAGTTCGTTTTGAATTAATTACACAACTTTCAAATCCATATCTGTGGCAAATTTCCACATCGTAATCTTTCAGGATCGTATGTAAGTACTGAGCACCTCGAAGATATTCACCATTTTTCTAATTTGGAAAAGGGTGTTGAATTTTAAAATTTCTTAAGCTCTTCATTGTCGTTTAGCGTCTATTATTAAATATTAGTTTGTAAAATTGCAAAATAAAATAAGATTTCATTAAAGTAGGAAATTAACAATTTAATTACCATTAATAGAAGTTGGCGCCCCTGACGTGAGCATCAATGCTGCCATTTTAGTGGTTTTTGTCCTATTAGAGGTTTTCCTACGAAATTTTTAGCTTTTTCTTCTGTTAAGTGGAATGCACAAATTGTTTTCCACGTATTTAGTAGGAAAACTGGGTTTAATTAATTTATGAGGACATTTATTATTTGTAAGAAATGAAAAATATTGTTCGGTAAAGTAAATTCTTTAGATTCCCAAGACCGTATATCCTCGTGATCATCACTTTTTCTTCAAATTTTAAAAACTATTCTAGATATCGAAAAAAAGTTCAGCATGTATTGGCAATACATAATCAGTTAAACGAAGAAGGCTGTAGAGGTGACCATAGGTAAAAAATTAAATGTTTGACAATTACTCAACAATTATAAGTTTTTTATTCAAGAGAATAAAATATATTTCTGTAAAATCTTACAGAAAATGTAGTATCGGCGAAGACAAATGAATCTAGCCACTCCTTCGATTTAGAATTTAAATGGTGCAATCAAAATTTTAGTTGAATAATACGGTACCATTTAATTGAATTTAAGAATAAATCAATTTAATTCATTATGAGCCAAAATTATTCAGACAAATTAATTAAATTTTTTATATTTTGCAAATCGGTACTTAGATAATTCAATTTAATTCCTAAAATTCTAACCTAATTTCATTTCATAGATATTATGTAAACTTAATTTTTAGGTTTTTAATGCTTAATTTTAATGGCTTGATTATTTTACTTCAAAACGATTTTTAAAAAGTAGACGATGCAAACATATAAAATATTAAAAATTAAATAATTTAGGGTTTCAAGGTTAGAAAATTCTAAATGAAAATATATCCAATTTTTTATTTACTTCTCATAAATTTAGAACCCCGCTCATCAATTAAATGTTACAATAAAAAATGTTGCTGAAACGGGCCCCAGATATTTTTTGCACGGCCCTGACGTACTCATACTTCAACTTTATAGTGGAGATTTTTTTCCGTTATCTTAACTGTTAGGTTAGCCGTTAGGCTTAGGTCGTTAGCGATAGAACGCGTTAAACTTCGGTTAGGTGGTTCGAAACCCGTCGCAGCGTTTTCGATTTTTAATATCGTTAATATTTGTAAAAGCATGTTGAAGCGTATGTAATGTATTGTAATTTAATGTAATAGTTTAAGCTAGATTGTGTATGTGTTTTTGTACGAAATTGTATTCTGATTGGCTGTGACTGACTAATGTGTGTATATAGGTTGTATGCTGTTGATTGCGTATAAGTTCTTTTTTATTCATAGAAGTTTACGGTTCACCAAACTGGTAGTTAGTGATTCCCGCATGACTTTTCTGTAAACCCTCTTATATTTTCTAAAGAGTCCTCGACCGCGTTTTACCTAACTTTTCATTAATCTTTATCTAACGTTTTATATATTTTACCATTATGTTTATTAAAATTTCAACTGTCAAGTACAGTATTAATTAAAGTACAGTTAAGTAGATATTAGTATTAATTTGTCACGCTTTCTTGTTTGTGAATGAGGTATTGTCGAATTTCGATTTACCGAACTAGAAATGAAACTTTACCAAAGTGTCCATATGTCCCGAATTTACCCAACTGAGTTTGGTAAAATTTCTCGTTCTATTTTTCTCCGTGTAGTGAAATAAAACAAAAATATTTTTTTACCATAAATAAATAATATTTACACACAAAAATTTTCGCTGGCCTTCTTCCATGTTAGTACTTTATCATGACCTTTTTTTATACGAGAAAACTCCATGACTCTTCCTCTTTGCAATGCCGACTAGGTCTTTTGTGTATGTGTGTGTATGCGCGCGCGCGTGTGTGTGTGTCATGATAGTATTGTAATTTTCAAGGTTTAAATTACAACTATGTTAAGTTATTAATTTACTGAAGTTAATTTTTTCAACTTTTAAAGTTTTCACTTTGCAAGAGTATTCTAAACTCTTGAACAATGCAAATCAAAATTATTTAATTTTAAAACCAAAGCAGTATAAAATGTAAATAAAATAAATTTTAAATAAAGTTATAATTTCTTCTGCTTAGAATTCATATTCAATTTTTTCAATTTTGGTTCCATAGAAACTTTGACTTAGAATGGCAATTTAGAGAATAAGCCAGAGATGTGGTCTTTATCTTAAGAAATTGAATTTTTGAAAAGTACCTTAAACCTACCCAAAATATCTTGAAATTTACCATAAATTTCTGTATGTTTACCAGAAAAATTATGCAAGTAATTGCAAACTTTTAAAAAAACTTCAAAATCTTTGAAAATAATCTTTTAGTATACAAAAATTCACAAGAAATATAAAATACGAGTTGAATCCTCATACTTATTCCACTTAATAATAGGAAGAAAAAACAAAATAAGCGTTACACAGTGGTCATAATCTTTTCTAAGCAATCCCTCAACTTGAACTACGTTTTGTAGAAAAATAAAATTTGTTTCTTTACATATTTCTAAAATGTATCGATAGGCCAAAACCTAAAGGACGTGTAACTGTAATAAAAGATTCTCAACCAAAGTGGGCTTTATTTAGTCGTAGTTCTTAGCACCTCAATTATGTTCCTTAAATTCGTGAAATTTTAAACTATTTCAAACAAATTACAGGAGCAAAAAAAAATTTTAACAACGTTTCATGGTTGCAAGTTTCTACAGGGTATATTCTGAGGAAATGTTAATACATATACTGCCTGATGGGTGATTCACCCTGACACGTTAAAAAAAGGTCAAACTGATTAAACTTATCATGTTCTGAAGTAGGCCAGGAATTACGGTAACGGGTATTTCCCGAGATGCGTCACAAATGTGTCAAGAATTGCGGTAATCGGTTTTTCCAAAGATGTTTTGACCATAGTTTGCTTAATAATTCAATAAATCTTTCTTTCTCAGTGCAAATACTCATATAAGTGCACATATTGTGCAATATATATTTTATTAGGCACTGTCTGTGGTTACGGAATTTTCTGTAACGTTTGCGCTGAACAAGATGGAAAAGGTCTTAGAATTACGGAAAACTCCATCACGTTAGCCCTCAATGAACTGGAAAAGAAGTTAAAGTTACGGAAATTTCCGTAACCACAGACAATGCGATTTTATTAATCATTTCATATTTTATTATTCATTTAATATTTTGTTATTCATTATTTATACTTTTATTGCAAAATGTAATACTGCCCGAAATCAATGTTTAATGTTGCCCGTTTTTTTATATAACACTATTCTTTTGGTTATGTAGGGGGGTTGGTCTAGAGTAAGAGCACCTAGAATAGTTTGGACTAACACTTTATTCAGTACTAGATACACTGCGTGTTTTCCACGCTCCGAGGACCGGGAGGGACACACTTACAGGCTAACGCAGGGCCTTTTTATCGGGGAGCAACGAGGGAGGGAAGATGCAGAGGCTAGACGCGCAGGGGACATTGGAGTGACAAGGATAGCGACAGTCCCAAACTCTAGCCTCCCTATAATTAGTTATAATTTCTATCGGCAAAACAAGCGTCTGAAAGAGGAAATCAATGTATTGAGTATTTAGTTTATTATATTACATTGATTTGCTCATAGTTTTTACTCTTAGGCGCATATAAGAAATCTTTTGCTGATTTATTTTTTTACTCACAATTCTGATAAGATAGAAAAATTCTGGAGACATAACGGGTTTCCAAAGAGCCACGTCTTGATGATGGTGTCCCCAAATTTTGCGAAATACGTTGCGAAATGAAGCAAAAAGCACAAAAAACTAACACGCCCTGCCTGTGTTTTTGTAACTGTATTTGTAATCAACCGCCAGGCTAGCTGTTACCTTCAATCTGCACGCGGTATCGGCGGAATCAGGGCGCCCTTCGTTATTGACCGTGGGTCAAGACCACAATTCTCAAAGGGGAAAACCTCTAGTGGGACATCAACTTTTTGATGAGACTATAATCAATCGATATTACTTCAAAAATAATGGGACACGTTCCTAAAGTTTTTGGTCCCTTGTAAGAACTATGAGCGGTTGTAAATCACATTAGCCAAGGGTGCAGAACCTCTACCAGTTCGCGCGCATGGACTCTCATCAAGCTCCGCAGGTCCAGTGGAAAAGATCCTGGCAGGTAACCACGCTGCCGTGGGTTCGAATCTTTTTCTCATTTTTTTTCGTATTGTTAACATGTCAAATAATAATTTTTAATGCTTCCCCGGCGAATAAATTTTTTTTTCTTAATTTTACTGGGAAATAAATATCATGCAGACACTTTTCGAATAATTTATTTGTATATCCGGAATAGTTATTAGGCAATTTGATAATCTTGGAATTTATCAATAAATTTGCAGAGAGCCTAATGTCGCAATTTGATAGTTTTGAAACTTACTGCTGGGTAACTTGATAAATTCATAATTTATAATCCAATTATAATTTCAAACTGGGTAAATTTACAAATTTACATGCAATCATAAGTTGCTTTATCTATCAAATTTGTGCGTTTGCAGATGTTATCTACCAAAAAAGTCCATTTCAATATTTTGTAGAAAATTGTATTTCCATTTTTTGTTTTTATTTCCCATTTGAAAACTGACTAATCTTTGGCTGATTCTCATTTCTTCCGTCGCTGCAGTGAACAGTGTGTCTCCCAGCTACGTGATAATCTATGACAATTATCACCTGCAATTTTTTTTTAAATTACGATTATAAAAATAAATTATTCAAAAAGTGTCTGCATGATATTTATTTCCCAGCAATATTAAAAAAAAAATTAAAAGAAGTTGAGAAAAAGATTCCAACCCACGGCAGCGTGGTTATCAGCCAGGCTCTTTTCCACTGGACCAGCGGAGCTTGATGGGAGTCCATGCGCGCGAACCGGTAGAGGTTCTGCACCCTTGGCTAATGTGATTTACAAACGCTCATAGTTCTTACAAGGGACTCAAAAATCCGAGACACGTGTCTCATTATTTTTGAAGTAATATCGATTGATGATAGTCTCATCAAAAAGTCAATGTTCCAGAAGAGCATGGACATAGGAAACACGGGACTAGGCATGCCATCCTAACTTGGCATGTGGGCGCTGCCATGTTTGTCGCGGGACATCAAATGGTGGCGGACCTCCCCCCTCATTGCATCCCCCCGCAATGGCATGCCTATTGTCTTGTTTCCGATGGTGGTTGATTACAAATACAGTTACAAAAACACAGACAGGGCATGTCAGCTCTCTCTGCTTTTTGCTCCGTTTCGCAACGTATTTCGCAAACTTTGGGGACACCATCATCAAGACCTGGCCCTTTGGAACATCTTTTGGTCTCTAGAAAATCCCGGATATTCGTTAAGTTTTTTTTCTTTTGTTCGAAAATCCTGCTAAAAAAATATATATGGAATCAGTGCCGCACCTATAAAAAAATATTTAAAGTCGGGTTGAACCAGCACCCTTCATTGTTACAAAAAGACCGGAAAATGCAGTCAGTCCGACTGTGGTCAAGAGTTGACCTGTCCGCCGACGTCACATGTGCCCGCAACATTCGTTGCACATAATCTACTTCATTTCCATAGATCTTCTTTCGGCATTAGAAATTTCATTACTTTAAAGTTTCTGCCTAATAATGTTTTTAATTGAGTAACCTATATACACTTTAAAATTAGAATAATAGTAATCTTGTTTTACATTTTAAACCAGGTTTTCTATTTCAAATAAATTAATATGACGAACAAAATGGCCATTTTTTCCATGTTAAAGTCTCCTAAGTTTTATAGAGTAACGTTAGTTAAAGATGCTCCAATATTATATAATAAACGAGACAATTTATTATTGCAAGAACTTTGGATAAAAACAATATAATGATAAGAAAATTTCTACGTGAAATTATTATTGTTAATATTATAAGCAAATTGAATAAAAAATGCATTTTCCTGGCATTTTTCGATTTTTCCAGCATTTTTGAAAACTATTTCGTTGATAAATACTCAAATAATGCATATATTCATTAAATTTGTTTAAAAGATTATAGAATGTATCTACCAATTATGCAATTTACTGATACATAAGAAAAACGAATTTTTCCGTCAACAGATGCCTGAATAATGCGTCTGTTTGGTAAATTTGTTTCAAAAAATCATAAAATTTATCGTCTAATCATAAATGTTGCTGAATTTATTAGGAAGATCCCAATGAAAAAGTCTAAAATCGAAAAAAAAGTTCCGCTGACAAATGCTCTAATAATGAATTTGTTTATTGAATTTAAAAAAAATAAATAAAATTGATAAAAAAATTAAGAATTTTGCTGTAATTATTATGAAGTTCCTAATTAAAAAGTTGACATCGAAAATACGAATTTTTAATCCTTAAATGCCTAATTAATGCATGTTTTAAATAGATTTGTTTTTAAAAAATCCTTCAATCTATTTACGAATTATTATATATACTGTTATAGAGGAGCATCGGAAGCGTCAAACTATTCAGCAACGTTTTTGTAAACAAACTTCAAGTGCTTCAATAGCCAAGTAGTGAGAGTACGTGGTAAAATACACTAGATTAGGTAGTTTAGGTAGGTTCGAATCCTGGGCGAGTAAGATTTTTTAAAGCATTAAGACGTGCGATTATGAATGTAAGTAACCGTGTTTGTGAATTTTGTATTTAATAATAATAAAAAATTAAGATTCTATAATAATTTTAACCCTCAAAGTGCATACATAGTAACAATCACGGTAAACTGCATCGTGAGTGTTCAACACCCCAGCGTATTTAATCATGTATTGTTTAACCCCTGTTCAATATTTTATTGCAATAAAATTATCCGATATAGTTGAAGGTATCTTTTATTAGGTAGAGTTGATTTTATAGCCATTTATTTATTTTAAGTTGGTTTAAAAAATTATAGGAAAAAAGTCAAAAATTGGCTTTCTTACTTAAAAATTCATAACTTACGCAATTTTAATTATTTTATCCTGAAAATTTATGACTATACTTTTAAAATAGTCTACTTTCATACAAAAAATATTGCAACATGGGTGCATTTAAAAAAGATATTTATTTGCAAAGTTGAAAAGTCAATTTTATGATAAAATGATTAATCAGATTTTTTGCTTTAAAATCGATTTAATATTATAAAAATTGAGAAACTTTAACATTTAATACTATAAAAATTCAAGAAATTGGAAAAGGAGACATATATAACTGTATTTTAACTATTATATTTTATTTAACACATCCACAGTCTGCTCTCGCTTGACGCGCTGCCGTAAGTTATTAGCCATCTACTATCAGTGCTACTAGATTGACCATGGAGAATAGACATAAGAAGCCCAAAGTAGTGTAACCGAAAATGAGCAAATTTTTGTCGTATGGGCATGGTTACAATACTTACAGTTCCCGTGTATGGCGCTAATGTGGCACGGGGATAAAATGACAGCTGCCTATGGTTACATCGTTGAAATTCACACAGTTTGCGTTAGATATTTAGGATTGTGATATTTGATTTAAATAGATCAACTATTATTTATATAAAAAAGATTTTATGAGTTTGGTTCATGGCGAAACATTTAATCGTTGTGATCCTGCAATGGACGAGGTAAGTTACATTATATAGTGATATGAAATATAATTATAATACTTACCAGTATTAAATCTTGTATGCTTACGTATCACAGAACGGGTACCAAAATTTTACTTAAATGTAACAGTTTTTATATTCCAATAATCTTGACATGGCTCGAAGAAATTAATTCAACGATTTACTAATTTTATATTTTTCTGTGAGCCTTGATTTTATATTTACACGAAACCATGACGGCGGCCACTCATACCCGTGCCAAACAAGTACCGCTCTCAGGAAGATCTAGCATTTTGATGCGTTATGGGCATGTGATACTTACAGTTTCCCCGACTTTTTTTCCAAAAAAATGAAAATTTTTAAAAACTGAATTCGGAGATGCTATAAAATATCATAGCGGACGTCCCCGGACTCTTTTTTGAGGGATAACAACAAAATTTTATTGTGTTATATAAAAATTTTATGCATATGCATTATTTTGAGGTTACATCGTTTTTCATCTCTGCCTTTCCGATAATCTGGAAATTATTTATAAAATAAACTGTTTTGATTGCCTGCAAACAAGGTTAGTTCCGGGAGATTAGTTACTATGTTTATTTGTAAGTCCAAAGTTTTCGGCCAAAAATATTGTGTAGTTTGGAAGTAACGCTCGGGTGAATTGTAGCACACATAACCTCGAAATATACACGCACGTTGTTAGCAATATCAAAAATTTTTTGATAAAAAAACACAAAAAAGTGTGTGGGGACGTCCGTTAGCATGTTCGCTATCATTTCCCAGGTTTTGAAGGCAAAATATTTCTTATCCTAGGAAAAAAGCCGGGGAAATCTAACACTGAATAAATCGATACTGTTTCCTAAGCGCTATGCAAATTAATCACATTTTGCTGAATTAAAACTTTTTTGAATTAACCCACAAAAAAGTGTATGGGGACGTCCGTTAGCATGTTCGCTATCATTTCCCAAATTTTTATGACAAAATATTTATTATTCTAGAAACAAACCGGGGGAACCTAAAACTGGTAAAATCGACAATTTTCTAAGTATCAGAGCTTGAAAATTGCTTGGGGTGCCTGACAGCCACAATGCACCTCAAGGGTTAAAAATAACTTTTTTTAAATTAATTTTTGTCGAAGATTGGGCCGGCGTCATCTTAATAGATAGCCCATATATGGGACCAAATGTCGACACGACGTGGAGAAACCAAGAACGGATTACCGTTATCATTTAGCTGGTTGGCTCGACCAGTGGCACGCAAAGTTGGATCGACCGCTCGACAGTTGGCCTGCACGTGGGCCCACGGTCAATTAGCACCTGGTTGACACGCCAGTCCTATGTTTTCACGACTTACTATTCGAACAGCCCTGCAGTCTCATAAAATGCTGATTTCGAATTAAACATCGTACATCACTCGCATTATTACATATTTCATATGGTATTGCTGGCATAAAGTGGTTTTCAAACTGTCTTGCTATTTTAAATTATGAATAATGCACTGAATGCACTGAAGCTGAGTAACTGAGGCGCCCGTAACGTTATATAGTGCAATACAGGCATAATACAATGTATAATTTAAAAATAATTAGTAACTTTTTGTAGAAAAATATCGTGAAATAAGCCAGAGACAGCAATTTGAGTACGCCTCTTGAAAAAGATGATTTGCGGTGGTTTCGAAAAAAACTCGTTTAAAGTTTTAAACATTTGAAAAAGTGAAGAAAAAAATTAATTTTTGTAACGATTTCAGCTCCTTCTTTTTTCAATTACACTGTGCTCACTTCACGAACGTAGAAATTGTAGTGAAAACTAATAAAAATTCTATTATTTTATAGTATTTTTCATTGTCTTCTGGCACGTTCCTATATTTTCAAGCGCAGCTGCGGTCTATGAGGAGGGTCGGCTTTAAATCCGTAACTTCAAGAGTAACATAACTCCGATTGACTTGCAATTTTGACACAATATTTTTTAAATATTTTACAACCAAAAAACCAAAACGAAACCAAATTTTTTGCCAGTGCTTATCCCTCATTCCTCCCTTAACTGCGAAGTGGATTTTGGACTTCTAACGTCAACCCACGCGCGTACGTACGCGGTAGAATCAAGCCCCGTTTTCTAGAAAAATTGCTATTATTCGGCCTGTTTCAGATAAAGTATCTAAGTTTATAAAGTTTGCGGGATAATAATTGCATATAAAAGATGTGCCAGAAAATACAAAATAATCAATTTCGAAAAAAAATTTCAGTGAACAGGTTTAGACCGCGGACGCTTCAGTTTGTCCGAATTATATATGTCAATGCAACGGTGTTAATGATGCTGATTGAATTTATGTGCCTTTTTTGCAAAAATTTGGTAAGGTAAGTAAAAGGAAGGCGAAATCAACCATCTTAATATGTTGAAAAGAAATGTAAATTTAACATCTATTTTCCTACAATCCTCAAAACAGCGATAATCACTCACGCCAAAATGGAAATAAAAACATTCTTCAGCAGGAATGTGTCCGAATTTTACATGTAAATTACGAAGTTAATGAAGAAAAGCTGATAGGTTCGAAAAACATCTCTCTATTTGTCCTTCGTTGTGAAAGTATTTACTTCGTAACCTACTTCACTAAATCCGACACGGCCCAGGACGGCATGGAGGATTTGTTCACAAAAAAATTCAAAGTTTGTCCATACATTTTCGCCAAGATTAAGATTGACCGTTTTATACTCTTTTTTCATATCCAAAACGTAGGTACACATTTATGATCTTCTTACGACTCATTATTTTCCATATTTGACTAAGCAAATTATAAGATTAAACAAACTTACCTGTATGTGAGCCTCGGCACAGATAACGTTGGATCGATACAAATCTCTTAAGTTTTTTTTGTTTAATCACATACAGGGTGCGTCAAAATATCCCACACAATCTTTGCGCTTCAGTTTCTCGGAATTGCGTAGCTACCGCCGTATCAGCCATATCAATTATACGGGGCTGCCGAGGTCCGGGGGCCCCCAAATAAGACTTAATGAATTAAGTTTCTATTTATTTTCCTAAAAAGCCCCCCTCATGCATTTTAAAACAGGGCCCACTCAAGGCTAGCTACGCTGCTGCTCCTGCTAACCGTCAGGAGACAAAAAAGCAACTGCTTCGGAATCCAGAACATCCCATGCGTCAAATGTGCAGAGGGTAGAAGAATCGTTTAAGAATCATTAGAAGAATCGTGGAAAATGATTAACATTGTTAGTCTTGCAAGCTGCAAGAAGCTCACCTGTTGACAGAAAAAATGAAAGCCTACCGTTTGTAAAAATGCAAAAAATTGTTACCCTTCGCCGCAGCTGGACGGTATAGTAATGTTTTGTTTTCTGATGATAACGTTTTTATTACCAGCAAGTAAAAACATTTAAGTAAAATCCCATAGGCCTTTCAACAAAACTGGGCGCCGGCACATGGACGCGGCCTTTCTCATGTCTGACTTTAAATAATCGAAGAAAAGTTCAGGGCCATAGTGGATAATTTCCCAAAACGCTTAAACGCTTGTATTTCTTATAATGGTGGACATTTCGATATCTCCCTATAATTTCTTATGCATTTGAACATATACAGTGTTTCAGAAAAGTTATCTTAAAATACATTAATATTTTTCATTATTATGCATAAAAAATATGTGTGCGAACTTTTGACGCACCCTGTATACACTACAAAATATAACAGAAAATCCTTGAGAACCAGTCTTATAAAACTCGCGAGCTTAGTAGAGTTATATTGACATTTTTAAGCAAAATTTCATAAGTATAGTGAAAGGTCCATAATTGACAATTCGTGAATAGAAAATTAATTTTTTGTGTTTAATTAAGCTACGTGTGCAATTACGAAAATGCAGTTTGCATTTTTTTTAATTTTGGTGAGATTATTAAACATCAAGACCATATATTCATAATTTTCCTAAGTCTGTGGGTGTTGATTGTGTACACTTTTATAGTTTTGCTTACAAAACATGACAGCAAATAATATGTTTAACTATATGTATGCGGCTGTGCGTGATCGAAACCAAGCAAACGCCAAACCAAAAAAGTGCACTTTCTGTGTTTTTCTCTCCTCATTGCAGTTTCAAAATATACTTGATTCTTTTTTAATGTTGAAATATTTTTATAAAAAAGATAATTATACCACATATTACGGTGTAAAAGTATTATTTATGCTAAATTAAGCCTGAAAACGTGTACAGCCCAATGCAGGGGGTTATTTTTGTATTGCATGTTAATTGTAAAATTAAAATTTTGAAAATGAAGCAATTGATATTTATGCATTTAATGTTAACAATACAGTACTCTGCAATTTTGAACAGTCACATTCAAATTAATTACGTCTTATGAGGCCTCATTTTTAGCTATTCATCGAATCTCTGTTCCCCGAGAGACGACGCTACAGAAGCGTATGTGGGTTGTCGTTTCTTGTTGGAGGAGTGACCATACGCTTTTTTTCCACACGTAGTTTCTTAATTTCTCTTTTCATTGATGTCTTGGTGTTAATTTGATATTTATTGCTTTCCTGAGGTTTCTTTCTCAAATATTTAAAATGATTTTTACAAGATTTTATCCCGTACGTCTCGACTTACAGGTGTATACGGTAGTCACTCGCTCTTTTTATAATTAAAAAGTTAAAAATGAATAATTCTACAATCGCTGGCTTGAAAGTAATATATTCAGAGTTTGCGAATTATTACGATTTCAACTATATTTAATTTATTCATAAAGTTTAAAAATTGGGTAAGTAATCAATATCAAATTCAATATTGTGTTTTGTTTTAATTCTGGTGTCCCGATTTATAGATTGAATTCACTCATACTTTCTATTTTTCCCATTCCTGCTGAGGACGCCGTAGCAGATGAGAGCTTTTATTCAATCGTAGGATAAACTTTCATCAAATAACATAGCATATCAACTTTAACAGCGGGAAAGTTTACATGCAATTAAATTTAACTTTAGTTTTTCCTCTGCTAAAGTTTCTTCAGTTAAACTTTTTTTGGGATAGGATAAATACTTAAATACTGGTTATGGTGTTTTTAAATTCCTTATTGCAATATAATTTATTTTAATTTCCTTACTTTGTCTTGCCTATGGGCAAAAGACACCTGCTGGAGTAAGTTCGCGCAAACTGAGATCGATAGACAAACAGAAAATTAGTAGAAAACATAAAGCCCACTGCCTATCAGTGTGGTAAATCTATCTGGAAAAGAGTTTCTCGTGAAGTTGACGAGCTTTACTTCATACTGGCTGAAACATCAAAAGAACTCCTGCCTTCTTGAAAAATTGAACTATGAGCTGCGCGAAGAAAACCAAAATTGGTCGTTCTGTAGGATCTTTTCTCGGGAAACAGAGTATAGAAGTAGAATTGAGTTTTTTACCAAATCTATTTCCAGTATATTTTAGATTATGATAACTAAATTATTATTAATAAATGTTTCGCAATTTGTTCTGCAGGCAGTTTTTACCGCAGTTGTTGCAGTGGATGATTATCCCGATGCGAAATTATTTGGCATGTTGGGCTTTGCAAAAAACGGAGGTACTACTGGAGGTTCAAAGGGACCAGTGGTTTATGTCAAAAATATGAAGGATTTGATGCAACATATCAGCAACGTAGCATCTCAAACTTTAGTCATAACAGCGAATATCCATTCACCTAAAAAAGTGCGTATTTTGCTGGGGGCTAATAAATCTATAATTGGTTCTTGGAAAGCACACGTTATCAGCAACGTCTATTTCGAAACAACGCCTAACAAATCAAGCAACATCGTCTTCCAAAATCTGATCTTCCTACACAATGTGGAAAACATCGCAAATGGTGACACTCAGTTAATTTTAGATCATGGCGAACGTTATTGGATAGACCACTGTACCTTTGACGGAAAAACTGTAAACAAGAAAGATTTAGGGAAACTACTTAAAGTTTCGACTGTTAATTTCGTGACAATTAGCTATTGTAAGTTTATGAACCACGAGTATGGTTTGATACTTGGTTACCCATCAGATGATCCAGCTGATATTGCTAAGTACAATAATTATCCACGTATGACTATCATGTTCAATCATTTTGACAATATTGATGATCGAGCGCCGGGTTTGATGCGTTTTGGATTCTTCCACGTTTACAACAATTATATTAACAACTGCCGCTTAGGATTTACTATTCAAATTCAATGTAAAATTTTTTCAGAAAATAACTATTTTACTCAATCTCCTAAAGAAGTACTTGATGATAAGGGTGATGGATTTTTTAAAGATACCGGAAGTATAAATATGCCGCGAAATCAAATCTCTAAGGTCGATAAGTGGCATCCAGCTTCCGTGTATCACTACAACGTTAGATCGCCAAAATTCAGTCGATATTTTTGTATACAATTTTCGGGCGCTCAAAGCCGAAAATTACACTTTGCTTTTGATAAGTGAAATTTATTTAATTACAGATAATGTGCTTATTTATTTTTAAGAAAAGTTTAAAACAAGTCTCAACTTTAAAACGATACTGTGTACTATGTATATCGGTGAAAATCAAATACTTCACAATATCATGTCTCTTGACAATTTTGCGCATATATTTCAGGTAATAATTTTCTTAATTAAAGAACTTTTTAATAACCTATGTGCTAATTATTTTAACCTAACACTGAATAAAAATAACTGTAAATAAACCTGAATAAATATCATATGAGAAACTGTGTCCCGGACTACACTTCTTCAGATTTATGGCATTATATATTTTAAAATAAAAGTCAACATATTATCTGTACAAGATTTTCATAAATTATTACTACTTAAGTTACACTGAAATGATACAATTGAAGAACATATAAAATTTCATGATTAAACAAACATAAATGATTTAAAATTCCGAGAAGGGAGGTACATGACATCGTTGACATCCAGTAACGCATCAATACAGTCCCACTCCCACGTTATGCATATGATATTTTATATAAGAAACACATGAATATGCTTATTTTTTGTAAACCTATGCTGCCTTTCAAGGCATATAATAAGCATTATATAGTTATACAGTTAGTTACTTTAGTATATTGGCGGGGGAGCACATGAGGTTTTCCTCTGGTACTTTAGCTTTTAAGCCTATTACACCACTCTTGTGTTTATTCTGAAGACAGTACACCGAATCTGGGTACCTTCACCGTCTCTTTAGATCACGGTGCATTTCGTTGTTTCCGCCGTTCTAAAAATATACCTCTCAGGTGCCAGGGGTACCCCATCGCACAGTGAATGACACGAACCTCTTTGCAGAATGAAGAGAGCTTCATTCACTCTGCCAATCAGGAGCCACTCTATAGCCAGTCCGCTGTTGAGAAGTGGCAGCCATGACAGGTTTGGACGGAGCGATCACTATGAGATCATAAGGTAGAGGCACAGATTCAGTGCACACCAATGGCGTGTGTACGTTTGTGTGTTTATTATTATAAATCAAACAACGACTGCCGAGCTATAGACCCATCGACAGAGATCCCTTTTACAATAGAGATCGCTAACTCTTTTCCGAGTCTTCTTAAGGTTTTTGCACAAGAAACAGAGAGCTAACCAATCACATGCGATCTGTCCGGCTACTGTAGTGCGAGCTAGTTACGTACCGTTCACCTGTCGGACCGTCACTCAAGAAGCAGAAGTTAGCGAGGTTGCCAATATTAGTTTGTTTACAAAGAGAGTGTAATGTATATCATTGTGAAAAAAGCCGATATTAAAAGCTATCTTTGAAAGTAATATTTTTTTAATATTTCAAATATCTCTGACAAGTTTCGTTGTTATTTATGTTTATTTTGTGGAGCAAAATGCAAATGCAAAATGCAAAATGCATCAAATCTTATCTATCTTGAGTACTCACTCCTGAAAGCCCGGATTAAGAAAGTACAAGAGAAAAACTTTCGTGAACAGCTCCTCGATAAGAGGATGCACGGTATCTTCCACAGAAATGTGAAGGAGCAGTCAATGTCTTGTGAGCTAACGTTTGCTTTCCTTAAATCGCCCGGATTAAAGTCTGGTACCGAGGGTTTCATTTTTGCATGCCAAGTCGGTGTCATTTCTACGTTAACATACCGTCGCCACATTTTGAGCCAAGACATTCCCGATGATAGCTGCAGGGCATGCCATGCACACCCCGAGCATTTAGCTCACGTACTATCTAGTTGTCCAACTCACGCGGGAACAACCTACATTCAAAGGCACAATGCGGCACTAAGAGTGCCATATTACCATCTCTGTCACTCATACGGCATTAACCTTCATATCGCTCCTCTAAATGCTCTTAGAGAAATTGAGTCAATTGTCGAGAATGGGAAGTGCCGCATATACTGGAACTTTATATTCTCGACAATTGTTTCTGTTGCTCACTCGAGGCCTCACATGGTTCTTCTTGACTTCGAGAAGCGAACCATGTTCGTTATCGAATTTTCGGCACCAGCTGACAAAAACATCATAACCAAGGAGAATGAAAAGGAAGAGAGGTATCGAGACCTTATAAGGGAGTTGCAACGATTGTACCCAGAATATTCTGTTAAACTGGTCGTCCTTATCATCGGCGTTCTTGGAGGTGCCAAACTTTCACTTGCTAATGACCTAAAAAGCATCCCTGCGTGTCAACAATATGCTAGAACACTTGCGGGAAAAATGCAGAATTCGGTTGTCCGTGGGTCGCTCCGTGTTCTTAGGGTGCACGAGGCTTTTGCTGGATCGTCGTATTGATTCCTTTACAGACTGTAACCACCTATCTCACGATTGTGAGACGTGGTGTGGCTGAAATTTTACCGCGATTTCGCTGGGAGCGGGTGCTAATCTGAAAAATTTCACCCGCTTCCAGCGACATCGTGGTAAAATTTCAGCCACAACCACGTCTCACAACTGTGAGATAGGTTGTTACAGTCTGTAAAGGAATCAATACGACGATCCAGCAAAAGCCTCGTGCACCCTAAGAACACAACATTTAAGGAAAGCAAACGTTAGCTCTCAAGACATTGACTGATCCTTCACATTTCTGTGGAAGATACCGTGCATCCTCTTATCGAGGAGCTGTTCACGAAAGTTTTTCTCTTGTGCTTTCTTAATCCGGGCTTTCAGGAGTGAGTACTCGAGATAGATTAGATTTGATGCATTTTGCTCACCCCTAATACTGGAGTTAAGTCTGAGTGTTTCAGCAGCCTCCTCCGCTGCTTTGTATAGAAATGCTCCTTTGTCCACTTCTTCGTGATTCCTGACCATTTTAAGAAGAGGGTCTCTTCCATTTGCAACTCTATTTGCTGTACCCAGAATAATCCTGTTGTGCAGACATTCAAGACTCAATATTCCGCGACCCCCTTGACGACGTGAGATGTACAGTCGCGGAACGGAAGACTTAAGATGCATGCTTTTGTTTATGTGCATAACCCTTTCTTGTCCCGATGTCAAGAGATCTGAGCTCGTTCTTCGTCCATGGAACTACCCCAAATGAATAGAGTAGTACCGGGACGGCAAGCATGTTCGTTGCCGATACTTTGTTCCTCGCCGACAGTTCGGAAGACCAAATCTATCGGATGAGACGTTTGTATCTGCTTCGGAGAGTATCCTTTATAAATGTCACATCCTGAATGCGGCTCTGTGGCACGCCCAGGTATGTATAAGTCTCTCCAGCGCAAAGATGTCGTATGGTGCTTCTATCAACGAGCTCAGGATCTTCAGGGATGCCATTAAGTTTTCCTCGCTTTAAATAAACCTTGGCGCATTTGTCTAACCCAAATTCCATTCCAATTTCCTTAGTATATCGTTTGACAATCCCTAAAGCTAGATGCAGTTGCTCTCTGTTTTTAGCATAGATCTTAAGATCATCCATGTAAAATACATGAGTGACCTTATACTTTCGATCTTCAGGTTTGCCGCACAAGTACCCGTCGGAATGGCGCAGTGCTAGAGATAGTGGTAATAATGTAAGGCAAAAGAGGAGTGGGCTCATGGTGTCGCCCTGAAAGA
>NC_046664.1:95375861-95376879 GCF_010883055.1 Belonocnema kinseyi
GTCTTGCCCAGCCTATCTTTATGGCAAGTTGATGCATTCGTCTTTTGGTCTTATGATCAGCCGTTGGTTTTGTTTTACGATTCGCATCGGCCAAAGCTCTCGGAGCATTATATACACAGTAATTGATAGCCCAGAGGTCGGATTCACCGGAAAAATGTCCACGAAGCTTGTCATCCATTTCAACAAGATCTTTAGGCTTGAGAGAAACCTTGGTGTTGATGTTTCTCCGGGTCGTAAAGCATCGCTCTTCAACTATTGGATGCCTGCCTGCGGTTGGTCTTAGTGTCGCCTCTCTTTCTTTGTTGCCGGCTTGTTCTAACTGTGGTAGATTAGGCATTCCGCTTACGTAGCCCCTTTTACGGAGTAGTTCAGCATGGTTTCGCAGACGTTTGCTGAAAAAAGTGCGATAGCTCAGGGTGTTTCTCGCACCACAGAGCATGCAGCCGTGCCATGTAACCACGTTCACGGGCCACACTCGCATCGTAGCAATCTAGCAAGTCGTGATTCAGTTGCTCCATCCACCCAAAGGTCACGAGATCCCGCCGATCCATCACATTGAATCCATTTTCATTGGCTCCCCCAGCTCTAGATTGGTCGGCACTGTTGGCCGACCCATTGTCGGGAGCCCTGCGCGTTCTGTTATTTTGAACCGTACTTACTACAACTATTTTTGGTGTTGTCATTGTTGTTCCCGCGAGAAGCTAGGAAAAGGGGTTCGGCCATCCTTATAGAACCCCGCATGCAAGGATAAGGCTGCGTACTCTGAGAGGTCGCCCGGTATCCCAGAGTCACCGTTCTAGACAACTCACCCAGGTGCCATTCAGCTTTCGGCACGGTTCTCACACCTCCGCTTGGGGGTTAATTCCTTCGGCACCACCCCTGGACAATTGTCCGCGACTGCCTATTTATTTTTGTTACCATATTCAGCAGAAACCCTTGGTACAGGGACCCTCTATCCGCAACCCAAGGACGCGTTCGGTGGCTTTGTCATAGGCCCTTCAGTTTGATTCTAGAGGAA
>NC_046664.1:95376979-95382294 GCF_010883055.1 Belonocnema kinseyi
AAATTGGCAACGTTGCAAACTTCTGCTTCTCGAGCGACAGATCACACGCGATTGCTTGGCGTTTTGAGTGTGTGCACGGGCGGCTCTTAAGTAAGGCACGGAGCCTCTTCCTTGATAGGTAGCTAGCCGCTTTTGATGGGAAGTGCAGTTTAAGGAGGGTTCCGAAACACTACAGTCCCGGCAGAAGAACAGATAAAAATGTTCGTTGGTACCAGCAACCAGCATAGAGATCGAAACCCAGTTCTCCTGCTCGGAATTCTGAAGATTTTGCTGCGATTTTTCTTTCATGGAGCTTTTGTGATGTGGATTCATAAAATTAATTTTGTCTTAAAGTATTGTTTATACTTCTGTGTGGTCACTTTTTGGGAAAAATTTTATGGACCTTATTCGAGGCGTTGTTCGATGACTGAGCCTCTCGCTAAAGTCAATGTAAAATTTTAAATTATGCTCTTGAATTAAAGTAACTGTTTGTGGAATTTTCCAACTCACAAATGTGAATTTTTGACAGATTTTAGATTACTGTTAATTTCTTGTTGATTGACTAATGATTGATATTATTTATTACTTATTCTAATGCCAAACTATGTTTTCTCTTATTAATATTGTGATTTGATTATCCATATGGTTTAATTATTGCTGATGTAATATGTTGCTTGATTTTGTTAATTATTGATTTATTGCTAATGTAATATGTTGCTCGATTTTGCTAACCATTGATTTATTTTTAATGTATTATGTTTCTCGATTTTGGCATTTGATCTATTGATTTGTGATTATTGTTGTTTTATATGATTTTGCCTAAAATGCTTTGTACAGACTTAAAGGATACCCCATTTTGATGCTATGTATTATGATTTTTGACGAAACTCTGATTAGCCCTCCTGTTTAATTGTGTTTGACACTTTTTGTTAAATTAATGCCCCTTTGTTGGTGAATTCTGACTACCCCTTTTACTAAACCATGACTATCCCTTTTGTTGAATTTTGACTATCTTTTTTTTGTAAATTATGACTATCTAATTTTATTAAACTATGACTACCCCTTTTTATAAACGAATTACCCTTTTTGTAATGTTATGATTACCTTTTTTCTTTAATTTTGACAATTCTTTCTGAAATTGTAAGTATTGATTATACCTAACCACGTTCAATATGACTACTCCCTTTTGTTTACCCTTTTGAATTACTTTTTTTTAAATTTTCAATTACGACTATCCCTATCGAGTATGATTACCCCTTTGTGTTTTCGTCCATCTGTCTGGTTATTCCTGTAGAATATGACCACCCCTTTAGAGTTTTGCTTATACCTATGGTTACCCTCTTTTTGTTCTCCCTTTCAGATGGCCCTTTTGGCTGATCGAGAATTTGCGCCCTTATTTTTAAGACCACGACTTAGAGGTTGGCTAAGCTCCAAAATTAATGCTAAGATGTTATGTCAGTATTTTGTTGTTGTTAAACAATGCGAGCTTAGTTAAGAGTTGTGCAGTAGCACCAACGGAAAGGGCCTAATCTATTGAAGATCAGTTAGTTTAGTATAAATAGTTAGTTGTATATAGATTGACTATTCTCATTTTATTTGAATTAAGGTATTTCTTTTACTTTTACCATCAACCGCCCTTTCTACCATTAACTAGATTTTCAGGGCTGAGCTAGCGTAATTTATGAAGTATTTGTGCTTGGTTATTAAGGCCCGGAAGATACAGTATTTTATTTATTAATCCAAGAACAAATTCTTTATAAGTATGTTGGGCGCGAGGCTTTCCGTAGACACTCAAAAAACATAAAAAGACTCAAAATAAAAAGATGCTACAGCGAAATTTCAAAATACAAAAATTCTAAAATAAAATGCAACAAACGCAAAATTATACTATAAAGCTGAAGAAGGAGGGGCGCTGCGATCGCAACGAGTGAGTTGCAGCTTGGCGTCGGTCCGTAATTTTTTGCTTTGCTTGACGGTTATCTTTGATCCAGAAACGCGCGTTGTGCTGGAGATGTTTTCCCTCAAGTATGGAATATAGCGGACAGCGAGGTTAAGGACAGTGGGGAGGGAAGAGGGGAAGGAATCCTTCCCGCCAACGAAGCAGAGCGCTCTACAAATGATTACACGGGATTTCTGCTAGATGGATCGATGGGTCAAGCGCTAGCGGCAGATGAGATCCCTGAGGATGCGGAAGGTAGTTCAGTTGTGAATCTATGAGAAGAAACTGGAGCTCGAACAAAAAAGAATAGAGGGCGCCCCAGGAAGCGTGAAGAGGGACAGGGGAAAATAATTAATTATTTTTTGAGAAGTGAGAACGCGAAAGATGATAAAACACAGGTCTTTGAAACAAGGGAAAGACTGAGTAGAGCTCCTCCAAGGTACTATGGAAGCGCCAGTTTTGCGAAGGAGACCGGGGACGTGTTTGAAAGTAAGAACGACCAGGATAGCATCTGTAATACCAAAGAAGAGGAGGGGCCAGTGTCAAAGGGCCACCATAGGGGAAAAGAGGCCTCAGAAGAATCGGAAGAATTCGCAGATGCGGGGACCAGTAGGAAATGTCTTGACTGTGGTAGGTGCTAAGAAAAATGGAGGGAAGTGCTGAATGAGAGTGAGGGTCGACTAAAAAAGTGGTGGGCTCGCGAGTTAAAACAATTGGACAACAAGTGCCGGGACGCAATGACCGGCAAACTACAGCCGGTGGTGGGAACTGATGCAACTGTCAAGAGCGCTAATGAACTAGCCATGGGACTCTTTACTGATCAATCTGAAGTTTTGGCAAGGGACACTAGAGGGGGAGCTGACGCTATCGAAAAAAGTAGTCAACGAGAGACCTGCATCAAGCGAGCCAAACAAAGGAGTTTCGAACTCCAACATCTTGACAGATCCACTGGAACGGCTATCTCTTATCAAAAATGCTCCGGAAAAACTAAAAAAAGGAGTATGGGCCTACGAGAAAAAGATGAGGGAAAAAGCAGGAATGATATTGTAGTGAGGGGGCTGGCCGAACAAACGGGAGTGGAAGCTCTGGATTTTTGTTCTTTGGTAAAGGAGCAAACTGGCCTGAGTATTATCGTGACTTCTGCGACTGGACTGGCTGAAGGTGGGGTACTGTTGTCGCTGGCGAATCACATGCAGAAAAGATCGCTAATGACAAGAGACAAATTAGGATATCTAAAAAGAGCATCGATCGTGGTCACAGATGATTTCACTTCGAGGCAGAAGGACGTAAACGAACGGTTAAATGCCCTAGCAACCGAGGCGGCAAGTCAAGACAGATCAGTGCATGTTAAGCACTTCCAGCAAAAGATCTGGATTGACGGTAACTGGTATCAGTGGAGAGAGGAGTCAACGACTCTAGAAAAAATGCATGCTGAAGGAAGAAGAACGCGAGCAGGTACAGGTAACAAGGGCAGTGAGAAAAATAACGTAAATAATAATGGTAATATTAGCTGATTATTGTACGGCGGCGAGGGCAATGGTTTCATTAAGACTACCTGTTGGAATATTGCGGGGTTAAAAGGGAACAAAATAAAAAGGGTTTGGAATGATGTTAAAAAATTTGAAATTATTATATTGCTCGAAACCTGGGTAGTTAAAAATAAACAGGGAGCCTTGATGAATGAACTAAATAAGATAGGCGGAGAATATAGATGGGAGCATAGGGAAGCAATAAAAAAAATAAAAAGGGAAGGGGCAAGTGGGGAATATTGGTAGGGGTCAAGAAAAATTTTGGGGAAGGAGTCAGGATTGAGACTTGGGCTAATGGCGCAGTTGTCTCAGGGATAAGATTATTCAACGGCAAAAAGTGTAGAATAATTGCGAGTTACAATAATGTTGGAATCAAAAAGATCCTTAGCGAAATTAAAGAGAAATTAGACGATGGAAGAAAATTAGGAGAAGAGATTTAAATGCGAGAGTGAGGGACAGACAAGCGGGAGAGGAAGATGAAAAGTTCCGGAGAAAATCTAGGGATATAAAGGTCAACCAAGAGGGAAGGAGGTTGATAGATTTCTGTGATTCAGAAGGTGTAATTATAGCAAATGGAGCTTTCGAAGGAGATTGGGAGGGGGCCACCACTTACGTTGGAGACCAGGGAGAGGGGGGTGGTTCGGTAATTGATCTAGTCTTACATGAGGGGAAAGATGATGTTCTGAGTAAGATCCACATTTGGCCCACGACTGACTCCGACCACCTGGGATTGGGATTTTCAATTAAGGGACCGAGGGGCGAAAGGGGAAAAACTTCAGGTGGGGGAAAACCATTGAGAGGAGGAACCCATTCGGAACACGGGAGGGGGGAAATCAAGGAAAAGTTATTATGGGATACACTAAAAACAATAGCTTATGAAGAAATGATGGCGGAAAGGTGGGTTGAAGTAGAAGAGGTGACGGACTTAGACTTAAGATGGAGTAAATTAAAAGAAATCATCAAAGAAGTAGCCAGGGAATTAGGGATGATAAAAAAAGTGGGAGGCTCGCAGCTGAATGAGTATGACTGGGTTGGGGAAGCATATAAGATTCAGAGGTATAAAAAATTTAACTTATTAAAAATTGTCCTAAAAAATGGGGGAGAGGATAAGAAAATGGAATTCAAAAGAGAAAGGACGAAAATGAAAAACATAATGAAAGAAAAATTGAGAGAAATATCGGAGGAAAAAAGAAAGAAAATTAGAGAGAGCAGGGATATGGGGGAATTCTGGAAAGGTGTAAATGCTTGTAAAATCAAACGAAAAAGGAAGGGTACAAATATTTCAAGTAATGACAGGCTGCAGCATATGGGAAACTTATTGGGGGGGACCAAAGTAGAAAGAGATGAAGATAGACAATGGGAAAAAATGGAAGAATGGGTGGAAATAGACGCACTGGATAAGGATATTGAATATCGAGAATTTCTAGCGGCAGTTAAAAAGATTAAAAACGGGAAAGCAGCTGGGGAGGATGAGTTGAGTGGTGAATTCATCAAAAACCTTCCGGATATCTGGAAAAAAGAGTTATGGGTAATAATTCAAAAAGGATGGGAAAATGGGACGCTGAGGGAAGGTTGGAGAACCGCACGAATTTTCCTAATTCACAAGGGAGGGGACGAAAATGATGTCAAAAATTATAGGGGAATAGCACTGTTGGATGTGGGGTACAACATTTTAGCGGGAATAATGACATGCAGGCTCAATAGCTGATTACAGTAGATAGAGAACTGCTCCTGGAGAAATTGTGGAAAAAAGGAATTAGAGGAAGGTTTTATGACATGGTAAACAGCATATATAAGAATACAGAGAATGAGATAATTACGGGAGAGGGCATCACCGGTAGGTTCGCAACAGGAAGGGGGGGGGGGGG
>NC_046664.1:95382304-95383375 GCF_010883055.1 Belonocnema kinseyi
AGGGTTGTCCCCTCAGTCCAGTTTTTTTAACATATTCGTTGACGATATCGACGTGGAAGCCAGGGGTGAGGGGGGAACGGTAATAGGAAACGAGAAAGTTTACTGCTTAAAATACGCCGATAATATAGTGATTGCTGCTAATAATGGAGAAGAACTAAGTAGTATGCTCAGGATAGGAGAAAGATACTTTAAGGACAACAAACTTGAGATTAACGTAGATAAAACGAAAATAGTTATATTTAGGGGGGGAGGGAGGCAAGAGAAAAAACAGGGAGAAGTGGATGATTTGCGGTACGAAAATTGAGGTAGTGAACAGCTTTAAATACTTGGGATTCTGGTTCTCTTCAAGAAACACTTATAGGAATCACGTTAGAAAAATGTCAGAGAAGGGAATTCAAGCAACAAACGCGGCATGGGGGAAAATAATAAGAGCAGAGCTGAGGTCCTTAATAGGTAGACTCTACGTTTTAAATACACTAGGGAAATCTGGGGCAACCTATGGAGTGGAAATTTGGGGACTCACTAGAAGGGATGAAATGGAAAGGGTGCAGGGAAAGATAATTAAAATGAGGATGGAAGTCACTAGAAATACACCTAACTACTTGTGGTGGGAAGAAAGCGGGAAAGAAAGCCTATATTTTGAGGCAAAACGTAGGGTTCTCTTGTTTTGTGGTAGAATTTGCAACCTAGAGGGAGATAGACTAGTTAAAATCTATCTAAAAGAAGAACTTAGAGCGATTAGAAACAGAAATCTGTCCAATTGGGGAGGGGGGGGGGGGAGTTACTCGCAGCGGTAGAAGAGGAAGGGGGCGCAGAGCTGCTAGACCTTTTGGGGAATGAAATGTTCGAGAGTGAAATGTTTGAAGAAAAATAGGTGGAGCATCTAAAGAAGGGGAAGGACAGAGAAAAAAGAATAGACATCAATAGAATCCAGAAATCCAGTTTCAATCCGGGATGTAAGTTTATTGACATATGGGCAAGAATGCGCTGTGGTAACATCGGAAAGGCGGGAAATAAAGGTTACTCAGAAGTAAAATGCAGGCTATGCGGGTCGCTGCAAGAAAACTTAGA
>NC_046664.1:95383475-95384987 GCF_010883055.1 Belonocnema kinseyi
CGCAACCACTCTCGTCCTGCTCCCATGAGAATCTGCTGGAGTCAGCAGTTCTGGGAATGCCGAGAACAGGGTGACTGAAAGCGAGAGATTGGTATATTTTTATTTAGAGTGGACTGATATGATTTTGAATAAGTTCTAAATTGATATAAATTAATAATAAAGTAACAGAAATTTGCTTTCGAGTATAAATATTTAATTAATTTGGTCGTTTTGTTCATAATTTAACTGCGATTTACAAATATTTTTTTATTGTTCAAACTTTTTTTTGAATGTGAGAGTTGCTTTCAATATTAAATTTCGAGAACATTTTCATATGTACTTCTTTTAAAATTTATAAATTTTCAGTTTTATTAAACTGATAATTTTTTGAATCCGACTTAGCAAGACGATAATGGCATCACATCCGATTCACTTGTTCTCCATATTTTCATCAGAACTTTTTTCTTCTAAACCAGACTTTAACTTTACAACAAATTTTGAGAGCATGTTTCAATTGGCAATACCTCCCAATTCTGAATATTTGAACAAAATTTGGTCATTTGTGGTTGTTCCTCCGTAAGTATATCTTTGCATGTAAGTATTACTTTGGGGTTTACCAACAATTAATTTAAATAATATTATACTGTCCCACTTTCAATGAAGTGTTGAGACAGGTGTCTTTAAACTACCCAAACTTTATAATTATCCATACTTCGAATTTAATGCGCAAACATATATACCGTCATTAAAAATTCAACGCAAAATTTACATGTAGACAAGAAGTACAGACTTTTCCATAAAATTATGTTTCAATCGTCGAATTTTGTTTAGGATTTTTCATGCAAGTAGAAAAAACCTAATATCTGGGTAACGAAAAGAATATTTCACCAATGTAAAGAAAATTTCCCTAAGGAAACAGAACGTGCCTGGAACGTTCCGCGGGCACCTTATCAGTCAATAATATCTGCCCCTCCCTCACAGCTATAGGATATACCGGAATCCCATTCAATCACCTTTATCTCCCAAGTTGACCGAGGGATAACCCGTCGGGTATCCTGTAAGGCGGAAATTGGGATATCCTCAGGATATCCAGGATATCTATGGGGCCTTTCTGGGATATTAAAGTTTTTCAAGTAGAATATCAAATTTTTCATATATCCTAATAACGGAATATTAAAAAAGATTTAAAGAGACATCCCAATTTTTCGAAAAACAATTTTGAAAACTTTAGGGGTTTTTTTTGTTATTTCAGAATTTAATTAAAGTTTTAGAAAAAATTACAATCATTAAAAATAATACTTAGAATGTTTGAAAGAATTGAAAAAATAATTAAAAATTTGAAAACATTCCAGAAACTTTTTTAAAAAATATACTTTTCAATATTTTGAAATAAAATTTTGGAGCTGTTTAAGGATTTTGAGAGGTTTCAAGATAATTCGTAAACTTTAGGGCTAAGTCCCATCAAACTGGCATTTCGAGCGGGTTTTAAAGGTCGCCGTGGCTCCGGTCTTTCTGTAGGAGTCGAATATGCGG
>NC_046664.1:95384997-95385967 GCF_010883055.1 Belonocnema kinseyi
AAGAAGAAACCTTATAATAAATATTCGCGCAGGGATCAAGTTGATACGTCAAAAAGAGGGGAACTGGCAACAGCTTTTCTACGTCGGGGCCTATTGAACCCCCTGTGTCCGTCCCGTTAATAATTTGTAAGTTCCTAAACTCAAAATAATATTAGTTCTAATTTTAAAAGTATTAAGTTTGAAAAATATTTCAATCTTTCAATGTTTAACGTTTCTTACTTAAAATTGCTTATAATGATATCATTTTGAAAATATATAAATTCCTTTGTTCATTCTTAAATTTAGAGAATTAAAACTGATAGCGTGGATTTATATATTTTTTTAATAGTTGAAGTGTACAATTTATAAAAGTTTAACAATTATTTAAGTGGTGAGAGTTTAAGTAAGAAATTTGTGGGCTTTTATTTTAAAAGTTTAAACTTCAAACAAGTTTCACTTTAGGTGTCTTAATTTTCAGTTCAGTTTTTGTAATTTCTATCGAAAAGAATTTGAGTTTCAAGAGTTAGAATCTTTTTTTGTAGACATGAAAAAAGAAGGTGAAATGACTGGACATTTTTTTCACGATTAAAACATCTACCCTGAAACAATAACAAATATTATATTATTATTTGATTTTAATTACATTAAATTATTTTCATAAATATTTATCACAAAGGATTTATACATTTAATTCGTTTATAATTATGACAAAAATGATAAATAATTTATAACAATTAAAAACTTTTAATTACAAACAATTATTTAATAAAAATAACAAAATAATTTATAATAGAACATAAACTTTTAAATCTCAGAAGGTTGATCCAAATATTTAATTTTACCACTGATTTGTTGAGATTTAGGTCCATTACCTATCGCTAAATGGTCGAAACCATTAGCCGCGAAATATAGGTCAGGTTTGAAATAAAATAATTCGCTCGTTACACAGATTTTAGCTTGTAAATTAAACTTGAATGTTTATTATAACTCG
>NC_046664.1:95386067-95403363 GCF_010883055.1 Belonocnema kinseyi
GGAAGAGGGATAACAGAAAGACAGGGGGTGGGGGGAGAAACGAATGATCTTGAAATGATCTCAAGGAGTATTCACCCCTGAACTGGTCCGATCGCGTACTGTACCGGCTTTGCGAATACCCAGTTAATAATATCTATTGTTGTTTGACAAGATCAATCTATTATTCAAGTCCCTAGAGCCTGGCGAAAAAAGGCTTATGGGCTGGGGCAAACTCAATATGAGAATATCAGCCTCCTTCACTGCTGGAATAGATGTTGAAGATATTTGGGTGATAGGCGACGCAAATAATTTTGTGACTTTACAGTTAGTGATGCTTGTTTAAATGTTATGCCAAAGTATTATTAGGAACATAAGAAAGATACGACGCTATTATAGTAGTGCTAAGGGGACTGAAACTCTATTTAAATTAATATGTGATTAGTAACAAAATTGTTAACATAATATTTTTATTGATACTCACAAATATTGTATTTTAGCTTTAAGTAGGGAAAGGGGAAACAAATGTAAAAGTCTGCAAAGACATACATGTAGAATGAATAAATAAATAAACACTAAAAAGCTGAACTTCAAATCTAAATTTCCGTCAGGTACAGTATACCGGAACAAAATTACGCTAGCTCAGCCCTAAAAATCTAGTTAATGGTAGAGGGGGCGGTCGATGGTAAAAGTAAAAGAAATCCCTGAATTAAAATACAATGAGAATAGTCAAGATTCAATATAACAAATGACATATGGTTTATTAACCCTTAATATAAATCAGCTTTCCTGGCAATAGATAATCTTATTTGTCTAAGCGACAATCCTACTCTACTTTACAATATAGATATTGGAAAAACTTATAGTTCCAAAACAAAAAATCTACATACAACCCAGTGGGCACACAAGTCCTAAACTTGTCCTATATACGTCTTTCGGAGGACGTCTTAAGGACGTCCTGAGGACCTTTTAAAGATATGAAAAGATCCAAAGGATGTCTTAAAGACGTCAAATCATATGACATAAATGTACATTCTAAGGACGTCCCGGTTCCCACTGGGAACTAACTATTTATACTAAACTAATCTGCAATAGATTAGGCGCTTTCCGTTGATGCTACTCCCCGACGCTTAACTAAATTCGCATTATTAAGTAACAACAAAATAATAAAGAGACTCTTGCGCCTCTTAGCATTCATGCTGAAGGTTATCCAACCTCTAAGTCATGGTTTTAAACATAAGGGCGCAAATTCACGATTAGCCAAAATTGCACTCAGAAAAGGAGAACAAAAAACGATAACCATAGATGTAAGCAAAACTCTAAGGGGTGGACATATTCTACAGGAATAACCAGATAGATGGACGAAAACACAAAGGGGTGATCATACTAGATAGGGGTAGTCGTAATCGAAAATTTAAAAAAAAAGGTAATTCGAAAGGGCAAACAAAATGCGGTAACTAAATGTTTGAGCAATAACTCTAGGGAGTCGTCATATTGAACGTGGATAATCGTAATCAATATTTACAAATTTCAGAAAGGATTTTTCAAAATTAAAGAAAACAGGTTACCATAGTTTAAAAAAAAAGGTAGTTGTATTTTATCAAACAGGGTCAATCAATTCAAAAAGAAGGGGAGGTCTTATTACAATAAGATAGAAGAGTAGTCAAATTAAGAAGAGTGGTTAGTCATATCTCAACAAGAGGGGAAACCATAGTTAAGAATAGTTAATTTGTCCAAAAAGGGATGGTCATAATTTTACAGAAGTGACATTCAAAATTTCACCAGAAACAGATAACTGGTTTAGCGAAAGGGGTAGTCATAGTTTAACACAAGTGGATAATCATAATTTACAACAAAAAGATAGTAAAAATTCAACGAGAGGAGTAATCAATTTAAAAAAAAGGGATAGTCATGGTTTTGTACACGGGGTAGTCAGAATTTACAAAAAAGGGACATTCTTTCAAAAAATAGGGTCAAACACAATTCAAAATGAGGAGTAATCAGAGTTTCGTCAAACATCACAATACATAGCATCAAAATAGAGTAACTTCAAAGTCGGTACAAAGAATTTTAGGCAAAATCATATAAAACAACAATAATCATAACTCAATCAATCAATTGGCAAAATTGAGCAACATAATACATTAACATAAAATCAATGATTGGCAAAATCAAGAAACATATTACATCAGCAATCAATCGATAATTGGCAAAATCGAGTAACAGATTACATCAGCAATAATTCAATAATCTGGATAATCAAATCACAATATCAATAAAATGGAAACATTTTTTGGCATCAGTATGAGTAATAAATAATAACAATCATTAGTCAATCAACAAGAAATTAACAGTAATCTAAAATCTGTCAAAAATCCACATTTTTGGGTTGTAAAATTGCACAAAACAATTACTTTAATTTAAGAGCATAACTTGGAATTTAATATTGACTTTAGCAATAGGCCCGGTCATCGAACAACACCTTGAAGACGTGCCATCAATTTTTTCCCAAAAAGTGACCACACAAAAGTAGAATAATTACATTTAAAAAAAGGAATTTTATAATTTCACATCACAAAACCTCCATTAAAGCAAAATCCAGGCAAGGTTAAAAATCGGAAATTATCTTCGATTCATGTAAAGTTTATCTGGCAAGATTAATTTTTGTTCCGGTGAATCTTTCACTTGGAATCGATGTAAACTTTATCTTTAATTTTTTCTGTGATCATTTGTTCACTACTCGAACCCTAGCGAGATCACAAAAGAAGAAATACAATGTGATAGTTGCATTCGGATCGGCCATTCGGTCAAGTCCGTGCATCTTCGGATCAAGTTTATCATAGTTTCCATGGAAAACAGGTATGTTATGAATAGACAGGATATGTTTTATATGAAGTGAATGAAATATTACATGCGTAAACTTTAAATTGACATTACCTACATTTACTTACAGCGATTAAGAAAAACAGGTGAATCTGAACATAACCTCGAAATAATGACAAGTCGGCCCGGCATGTTTATTATACTTTCGATTGATTATTCTTTACCAAAGAAATGTTTGGTGGTTTGGTTTTTTGACAGTGTCGGCAGCGATAATTTAAATAATAATTACTTATTGTCAATTTAACAATCATTACTTAATAATCATTTTAATAAGTTAAACATTATTTCTGAATTTAATAATGGATTACCACTGTTTTTTCACAGATCGATCCTAAAAGAAATGCACATCAGGAAATGCAGATGGAATTAGTGCATTTCATCTTGGTGTATTTCAATAAACATTGTTGAAAAATCTTTATCTTCGGATCTTATCACAAGTCTGGTGATTGATCAGCCTAAAATTAATAATCTTGTTGGTGATAGGCTGGTACCAGTAATAAATCTAGAATAGAAATTTTAGGCCGATATTTACATTCCAATTTTTATATTTTAGAAAATGTTTTCTCTGGGCCAAATCTCAAAATTTCGTTTGATCAACTACTGAAATAAATTAAAAAATCGCTCAGAATAGTGGTGCATCGAAAAGAAATATAGAAGCGAAATTTTAGTTCGGAATTTTCATTCCAATTTTTTTAGATATTATTCTATAATTATCTATTTTATCAGGTCTGAAAATTAAATTCATACATCACTGGTATCTTATCAGAAAGTAAGAATGTTTGAGTGTAATTCAAAGCTACTCGAAATGTTATTTTAATTTATTTTTTTTAGGCCTCGTTCAACTTTAAATTATGCTGTTAGAAGTGAAGACACCAATTCTGTAAATTTTATTGCAGATGTAATCTTTTTCATTGGAGGTTGTCCTATATTAATTATCGATTGATCAAATGAAATTTTGAGATGACGCCAAAGAAAATATATTCTAAAATAAAAAACTCCCTAATGACTTTATTAATTAAAATTTGTACAAGTTAAATTGCCTCAAGATATCTTTCTGATAACCTATACCATTAAATTGACTCAGAAGTAATTTTAAGGGCTAATCAAATGCCAGTTTACAAACAATATCCAAAAAAGAAATTTCGAAAATACAATAATTCAAAGAAAAAGTTGGTCCGGAGAAAACATTTTCTAAAATAAAAATCATACATAAAAAGTTTATTAATTAAAATTTGGGCTTGTTAAATTGCTTCGAGATTTTTTTTTTGATACACCGATACCATCAAAATTACTTAAAATTGATTTTAGTTGCTGATCAAATCCCAATTTGGAAATCAGACCCAGATATAGCAAGTTCGAAAATAGAATAATTAAAAAAAACTGGAATGTAAATATCGGCCTAAAATTTCTCATCTAGATTTATTACTGGTCCAATCCTATCACCAACAAGTGTTTCATTTATTTTATTGGTTGATCAAACCAAATTTTCAGAAGAGGTCCAGAGAAAACATTTTCTAAAATGAAAAAAATCCCTAAAAATTGTATCATTTAAAATTCGGGCAACTTAAATTGTTTCGAGATATCTTTTTGATACGCCTATACCATTCAAATGACTCAGATAATTAATTTCAGGCTCATCAATCCCCAGTCTTGGGATAAGGTCCAGAAATAACGATTTTTCAGCAATGTTGATTAAAAAGCACCAATTCTATCTACAGTTCCTGATGTGTATTTCTTCTACGATCGATCTGTGTAAAAAACAATGGTAATCAAATTTTAAATTCAGAAATAATGTTTAACTTATTAAAATGATTAATAAGTAATGATTTTTCAATTGATAATAAGTCATTATTATTTAAATTATCGCTGCCGACACTGTCAGTGATAAACATACAAAACCACCAAACATTTATTTGGTAAAGAATAATCAATCGAAAGTATAATAAACATGCCGGGCCGTTCTGTCATTGTTTCGAGGTTATGTTCAGATTCACATGTTTGCCCTAATCACTGTAAGTAAATTTAGGTAATGTCAATTAAAAGTTTACGCATGTAATATTTCATTCACTTTATTTAAAACATATCCTGTCTATTCATAACATACCTGTTTTTATACCGTAAATAAGTGGTAAACACAATTCACTCTTCGCCCACTGGCATCGCAGAATATTATTACTATTTTATAGTATTTGTCACTCAGCAGACATTCCATAATGTTATTGGCACAGAAAAAAATTGACGTTCACTTCTCAGTGCACATGTCTCATTTCATTATCAATCAAACACTTTTATTATTTGTAATTACTATGTAACACAACCGATATTATTTTAACACTTGTGTCCATTTGAAGTTCCGTACATAACAATGGAAAATATGATAAACTTGATCCGAAGATGCACGGACTCGACCGAATGGCCGATCCGAATGCAACTTTAAAGGCGCGAAATATGCAAAATACCCCTGCATAATGGCTTCACCCCTGCTATTGTGTAATTCGGGTAGCATTTGATTCGCCATGTATGTAAGCCCAAGCGTGTCCACCCTGTATAATGTAAAAACTTGCAATGTACGATATAACGATTTTGCGCTATTATAATGCGATAATTACGATATATAGCCCAGGAATTACGGTATATATTGTAATTAATGCGATATAGTTTTCTTAGTGTATCAATAAATATCGTGAAATACATTTTTCACTATCCGCATATCACATTCCTGGATAGAAACATTCCAATGTAAATTTCGTAAGATTCGGAAAAATGTTCCAGGAAGTTTCCCGAAAGTACGTAAATATCCACCTATCTACAAAGGTTCCTGAAGAAGGTGCGTTGAATATTCGTCAGAATTTTCGCATTATATAAATTTAATTAATTTAATCAATTAAATTCCCCACGAATATTCCTCCAATCTTCCTTGAGAACCTTACTGTATATGCGGATATTTAGCTACTTCTGAAAACCTTTAAGGAGCATTTTTCGGAATTCCCTAAACCTTCCATCATAATGTTCCAGGAATGTTAAGGGGAACTTTTGTGCTGTCCCGGCCTCTCTTACGGTTTCCGAGATATTTTTTGTTGGAAATTACAATAATGGCGAGTTTCCTAGTGTGCCAGTGGAACATTTCCAAGCGGCGGACATTTTACGCGTCCCGGGCACTTGCCCGAAACGTTCCGCTAGAACGTTCCGTGCTATTAGGGTAGGTATTTGTACAATATTTTCATGCAAAATTCATTAGAAATTCCGAGTTTCAAATAATAACTCCTACAGCCTTAAACATTATTTGGTCAGACAGAAAGTTTATCAAGCTTTCATGTCTGTATTTTCTTTTAGAAATTCCGAATATGAAAAAAACTAGAACCATTTGTCAAGTGCATAGCCTAACTCAAAAATACCAAAAAATGTAGAAATCCAATCGACTTATAATAATTTTAATATTTGGAAAAAATACTATTTACCAATTACCCTCGGTAATTAACTCCTTTGCTCTATATAAGAAGATTTTAATGGGATAACAATTCGAATATTTCCAGATTTATGACTTTTATTAATTTTAAATCTTTTTTTTTTTTGTGAGACACATGCTTCGTAATGATAAAACATTTTATGTAATGTATTGCATAAGAGGTTTAGTGATGAATAATATTTGTTATAATATGTTTTAAAAATAAGCAAATTGTGTTAATTTTTAAATTTTAAAAATATGAGTATATATCAAAAAAGGATATCACGGAGTTTGTTACCCTTTGAAGAACAGAAATGTTGGATTTCTTCTTGGCCGGGGATTCACAGCACGTTCGGTGATTCCCCGAATCAACCATGACCGCACGCCCTGTAGAAGGAAGTTGTGAGGCTACGTCGGAAACCGAACCAGAACCAGTGTTTCGGTTACGTATTAAAATAAAAATCTTTGCAACAAAATTAAAAAATAATGAGAAACAATTTTATATTTTGAACGTAAAGCTTCGTATAGAGAATTCAACTTATTTATAAATGGGTCTTAAATCCTGTTTTCTATTTCCATGAAAAATATTTCAAAAGCATTGCTTTAAAAAAAACGCTTGTATTCAATAATCACATATTATACATCTGAAAGAACCTGATAATAAGCGTTGAATTCGGCAGAAATAAGAATTAGTATTCCTATGAATATGCGATTTTTCCTCCATCTAAAAATCGTCCAACGGGTAAATAAAAACTGCAAATCCTATGCTTCTCAATCGACCTAATAAAATTTAACGAAAGCATTTATTTAACCTATTTTTATTATTATATCGTTTTATAACTTATAAATTAGGAAAATATTCAAATTTATATTCATTTGGATATTAATAATTTATTTAAACGTGTTTAAAAAAAGTATTAATGTATAAATGTAAAATACATGAACTAAAATAATCTTTAAACTAAGGAAGCAAGCTTGAATTGATTGGAATAAAAATTTCAAAACTTATATTCCACATGAAGGAATTAAAAAATGTATTATACATGTCCGAGGCGAAATATAGGCCCTACTTTGAAACTCTTCACGCTATTATTTGTAGGGTCTAAGGCTGTAAAGTACCCAGTGGGCACCGGGACGTCCTAAAGACGTCCTTAGAATGTACCTTTATGCCATATGATTTGACTTCTTTAAGACATCCTTTGGATCTTTTCATGTCTTTAAAAGGTCCTCAGGACGCCCTTAAGACGTCCGCCGAAAGACGTATATAGGACAAGTTTAGGACTTGTGTGCCCACTGAATGGAGGATATTCCCATACGATTTTTGTCCCTACTTTAGCACTCTCATGGGGACAAATTTCCAAATCTTCCATTTGGGGCGTCAAAATAGAGGCTTAGTTTTTATTTCTAATTCAACGCTCCACACTCTACCTTCCTGTACAGAATAAAATTATTTGACGAAAAATTAATAAGAGTACAGCAAGAAGAACATTTGCGTAATGTTTCAAGTTATTTTGCACACGGAGAAAAATATCCATTAAAGTTTATAGAACTAATCCTATAATAGAGGATACGCTGGGTATTTTAATAAAAGTTAAAATCGTCTAGTCCCAAAACTATAGAGAACAGTTCTATAAAATTATAACCGATTGTTCGCCACAAAAATTTAATCTTTTGTATTGTTATATCAGTTCACATGTTTAAGCACGCAATTATTTATTATTACACAATCACCACACTATTTATAATCGCACGCTATGAAAAGTTTTTATTCGCCGCGGGGGTTCGAACCCTATCAGTTTCGCATTCCTAACGCCTAAAGCCTCTCGGCTAGCCTACAGCTTGAAGTATGAACAAAAATCTAAAATATAACCTACAGCTGTGCATGACCGTCTGCAAATTTTTGTGACCCACTTTGTAAAAAAATATTGCTACGCTTATAATTATATGTGTATTAAGTTTTTAGGTTTTAGAAATATCACAAATTATGATTGTATATTTTATGTGCTTAAACAAGATTTAAATTAAATCCAAAAATATTTTAAGATATTTTCAAATTTTTTTTTAAATCAATATATATTTTCCGGAATTTAATAGATTTTAAAGAATTTCCGAAGATTTCAACACATTTAACAGACGTTAAAGAATTCGAGAACATCATTGATACTTCAAAATTACTTCAAAATCTTAAAACTCACGTAAATTTTACTGAAATGCATTAAAAATTCTTCAAAACTACTTAAAATCACCTAAATTCTTTAACAATATCTTTAACTCTTTTAAATAATTCGAAATCTTTTGAAATTCGATTCTGAACTTTAAAAAAATTTTAATCAAACAACTCCCGTTAAATCCTTTGAAACTCCTGAAAATCTCTTTAAATACATAACAATATTTTTAAATTAAATGAAGATCCTTAAACTCTTTAAAATTGTTTGAAAATTATTTGAAATGCTGCGTAATATTTTAAATTCCTTTACAGACTATTCAAACTATATTAAATAGATTGAAATTCCACAAAATCCCTTAAAATCACTAAAAATCTCTTAAACTCATAAAAAAGTATTTTAAAGTCTTTAAATCTCTAGAAAATTCTTGTACTTTTTGGAATTCTTCTAAAATATTTTTAAATTCTTTGAAATTACTTGAAATCTTTTAAAATTCATTTATAAACTTTAATCTTTTTTAATTTAAAATAATGTTTAAATCCCGTTAAATTATTTTGAAATTCATGAATCATCCTTTTAAACACTTGAACATATTTTGAAATTACACAATAATACATAAACTATTTTAAATTTTCTTGGCATTTTTAAAAATAATTTTAAATAATTTGGAGTCTTTAAAAACTTGTTGAGCGTGCAGAGAAATAGAGGAATATGTCAGAATATTTGTGAATATTTCGGGATATTTCGGAATACTTTGGAATATCAAGAATACCATAAATATTGAAAGAATACGTGTTTGGCAATATTTAGTGAATGCATCAGAAAGACTGAAGTGATCGACCCCTCGGGATATAGAAATAAATTGGTTTAAAAATATGACATTTTGAAGAAACAATTTTTTATTTCAAGTTTTTTAGAGAATAACGTGCGAATAACAATCATTGTTGACCGAATCCATTTGAAATCAGCAGGGACCTACACTTGAAATCGCAGAATTTCTCGAGAGCGAAATATGTTTTTTTTTTAATTCATTCAATGATTTTATAAAAAATCGCCTAGTCAGCTTGAAGTTCAAATTATAATTATATTCTGTAATTACAATTTTGAATTCTAGAATTTCAGAAGCTTCAACTTTGAAGGATTCAATTTTTAAGGTTTTGACCTTGCCCTATTTTCTAAATTTCTAATCTAAAATCATTCGATTTCGTGATTATTTAATTCAAAAGAAAATTGTGTGAAAGGAAAGTCTATTTCTTCAGAATCTGTGGTAACTAATTTGGAGTTATTTTTTGTGGTACAGAAAAATCTCAATACAAAAGATTTGAATCTGTTTTACCTTTTTCTTTTGACGTTCATTCTCGTGTGTATGATACCTTTTTTTTGGAGGGGGGGGGTTGGATCTGGGTTCTTTATAATTATCATAAAAATCTTAGCGCTATTTTTCCTTTTGCTTCAGCCACCAGATTAGGGCAAACTTCTTTCCCCTTAAAACCATTCCGATGTTATCACTTAAATATTTATTATTTAAAACGAATTAAACTGTTGTTTTCACAAACTGCGGTGATGGGATTTTAGAGAAAAAAACAAAGTATCTGTCACGAGGGCGCAGGCGTCGAAGCGCTGAGGCCACATATTTTGTGCGTTAAAATTTAAGAGCGTTAAAAGAGAATTTAAAAATTCTATGGAGAATATGGAGGTTTAAATCAGACATAAGTAAAACTCAAGAATATAGAGGTAAGAACTTCAATGTAGGTGCTGAAGCTTGTACAGAAGCAAAAGGGAATGAAAATATCTTCAGGAGTGGCTACGTAGGAGCTAGTAGAATAAACAGCCGCAAAGTAGGGACAATACTTCCACTTGGAGCGTCAAAGTAGGGCCTATATTTCGACTCGGGTATTTTGTGAACTGATTCGAAGGAATTAAATAAACTCAAAATATGAGCACTTTTGCGGAATACAAGACATCTCTGTGAGGTGTGCCTGTCAATACAATTAGAAGGAATTAAATATATGGAAAACACGTTCTCTTTTGGAGAATAGGAAACTTTGCGGCGGTCAGTATGGATCACGACATTTTATACAGATGGAAAAATCGCGCATTCAAAAGAATAGAATACTTTTAACGTTTACGCTGAAATCTGAAAATATTAATTTTTCTCTATATTCAACGATTATTAGCGGAAATAATGGGTGTTTTAATATTTTTAAGAGACTTTATTCAAGTATCGAAGTATACATAGTGCCAGTCGGAAGCAAAAACTCTGGCAGACAGAAATCATTAAGTACAATTTAAATAAACTTAATATTGTCACATTTTTCTGCAATATATTATTATATGTCCGTATATAAGGCCATGGAATACTTAGCATACTTTAAGTAGAACATTTCTTGTTACATTATTTGTAAATATATGAAAGCTTATAGACAGCAAGCATTAGAAACTCAGTACGCTATTCATAATTAAAAAATATAGTTAATAAAAAATCCATGTACATGTACAAAAAAACTTTTATTTTATTTCTAGAGAACCTTACAAAAACAAAGGGCCCCGCACAAAATTGATGGAAAGGGCCTTTCGACCAAAGTTGGGTCTGTTTCAGTTCTATGATGCTTAGGTCATACTTATCAAAACTCGTAATGTCAGAATTTCACTCAAAAGGCTTTATGCATAAATTTTGTGCCGAGACCTTTACACGTTTGTCATAATTAACACTAATATAAATTATACATTTTTACAAAATTTCTAAATTCACCAATTAATTTTTACTTGTCACAGGGAAATTCTAATTTGTTGCTCTGAGCGCCTGAATATTGTTTGCAAAAATCTCGACTAGATTCCGGCGTTTTCAGTATGTACTTATAATCCGAAGATGGACGCCACGTATCTAATTTAGATTCTTGTTTTGTCGGCATATTTACACTTCCGGCGTCTTTAAAAAAACCATTACCCTTATCATCAAGTACAGCAGCTTTTGGAGGTTCAGAAAAATAGTTATGTTCTGAATAAATCTTAGAATTAAGACCAATGGTAAAGCCTAAGTGACAATTGTGGATATAATTGTTGAAAACGTGGAATTTTCCAAATCGCATCAAACCTGGCGCTCGGGCATTGATGTTATCAAAATAGTTGAACATGATGGTCAGTCGAGGATAATTATTGTTTTCAGCAATACCAGCTGGATCATCTGATGGATAGCCAAGAATCAAACCATATTCGTGGTTCATAAACTTGCAATTGCTAATGGTGATGTAATCAGTTGTAGCAACTTTAAGTAATTTTCCTAAATCACGTTTGTCTACTTTCCGCCCATCAAAGGTGCAATGGTCTACCCAGTATCGCTCACCATGATCTAAAACTAACTGAGTATCACTGTTACCGATATTTCTAACATCGTGTATGAAAAACAGATTTTGGAAGATGATGTTTTTCGAATTGTGGCCTGCCCTTAAATATATGTTGCAAATATAATTTGCGTCCCAAGAACCGATTATAGACTTGTTAGCCCCCAACATAACAGTAGCCTTTTGAGCTGAGTGAATATTCGCAATTATGACTAAAGTACGAGGCACTGTGTCACTGATGTATTTCTTCAATTCCTTCAGATTTTTTATATAAACCACTGGTCCCTCCGAACCTCCAGTTGTGCCACCTTTTTCTGCAAAACCCGACATCCCATGCAATTTTTTACATGGGTAGACATTGTCTCCAGCAACGACAGTTAAGAATGGCTGGAAAAAAGTAAAAACAATCTTTATTATTCTCGTTTTTTTAAATATATTACACTTTCTGTGAAGGTAAATGATGTTATATGATGTGACGTTTTACTGACTACTGTATTTTATCCGACTCCTTATTTTTAAACTAAATATAATATCGTCTCAAAATGTTGGAAAATGGAAGAAAATATAATACTACACCACTGTCTTGCCGAATGAGGTTTGCATTTTTCAAAGAAAATTTATTATTTTTAAATTTTTTATGTTCCTTTTACAGTCGTTGTCCAAGCAGACAGAAAAATGTAAAAAAAAATCTTTTCTTAAAAACTACAAATTTCAACGCCATATTTTATTTATTTTAAACAGATGGGGGAAAACGTCAGAGACTATAATTTATCAATAATTTTATTTATAAGTAATTTATGCCAAAAAGAAATCACTACAGTGATTTGAATATTGAGATTTAAAAATATATATTTTATTATCTCAATATTAGAAATCATAAAAAACAATTGATTTTTCCTAAAATTATATAATGTATTAATTAGAAATTATCTTACCAAAATTAAAAAGAAAATAGTCTTCATCTTCCTTAATTAAATACGTAACTTATACAGAAAAATTGATCTTCGGTTATAAACTCTATTTACGAATAGTCGATTACTCACAATCATCATACAATTTTTTACCTCACTATATATAAGCCTGTAGGATCATTGATAAGTAAAGTGACGAATGATTATTCATTTTTAATTGATCATTTTTTAATTTCATGTGTAGGTTTATGTTAATTTTATGAGCAACAGGTGGCTAAGATTTATATTGGTGACGCTTCCCAAAGAATATATCAATTTCTTTGCCTATAAAATTACGTGTTTAAGTGACGTTACATGTCCGAAAAAATTGAAGTTTTAATTCTACTACGCAGATAATGTCTGCGTACATTCGACAAACAATTCAACGTAAAGACGACGAGACCTTTCATAAATTATAGCACAATATTTCTAACACCTGTTACACACCCTTTATACGTCACAGTCCTACGGACTGAGATTTGCCAGTAAAATTAAACACTAGAATTTAATTTTTAATTCATTAAGGGCATGTACAATAAGGCAGTCAAGTTTTTTTTAATTGTCATGTATTTCGCCGACAAATTTGTTTGAATCCACAAGAAAATAAATGCGTTTTTCATATTATCGTTAATATTAACCATTTCATACGAATAAAAAATTACGTTTTAAATATCACCTCCATAAGTCAATTTTATAGAGTCCCTAAAAACCCCATTAGTAAAAAAATGGGCTTTGCGAATTTTTAGCTCTAATTATGATTTTTTTGCAGTTTTTGTAATGCATATTATTTAAGATACATGAAGTATTACTTCCTATTGATAATTGGGTGATAAGATACAGTGTTTAAACAATTTGCTGTTGTTTGTAGCAATTTTCTCTTACATTAGAATAGAGTTAGAAAATCATGGGTTTTCCTGAATGTTTGAACTTGTAAAAATTTCAGTCATAACCACGCCTCACGACCGCGAGATAGGTGGTTACAGTCTGTGACGGAATTAATACGACGGTCCGGCAAAAGTCTCGTGCACCCTGAAGACATGGAGCGACCCAAGGACGACCGCCGTCTGCATTTTCCCTGCAAGTGATTTAGTATATTGTTGACACATTTAGCTCACACGACATTACCTGATCCTCCACATTTTTGGGGAAGATACCGTTCATCCTTTTATCGAGGAGCTGTTCACGGAATTTTTCTCCTGTGTTTTCTTAATCCGAACTTTCAGGAGTGAGTACTCGAGATAGATAAGATTTGATGCATTTCGCTCACCCCTAACTTATTTTTGTCCACTTAACAATTAGGGTGAGGTCATATTTAATTTAAGTTAACAAAAATAATTCTTTACAAAATATATTATTATTCTTAATAATATTGTTTTTGAATAATGCTAGAAAATTAAGATTTCTTCTGAATTCTTCAGTTTTGATTTCACTTCTTAATTATGAATAAATACTAACTAAACATTAAGAAGAATCACTTTTTAAATAGTATTGTATTTTTTCAAAGTAAATTATTTCCTTATTTTGTCAATGTTTTAAAAATAATAATTTGCACAGAAAGTCTCTCAGCAACTACTTAAAAGAAATGCAACATTCAATAAGATGCATATAGAAATGGCGGCGATGTTCATTAAAATTTGAGAAAAACATGTTTCAAATGCATTTTTAGACCACTCTAATATACAGTGTACATCTCAGTGTCACGTGAACACTTACATTGTTTTGTATTTTGCGGCTTTGGAGCCGTTCAAAAAATACTTAACGCCTTTAGGGGGGGGGGGGAGACCTCGAGTGTTACGCCAATGTGAAAAAGTGTTACGTATTTATTGAATGACCCCTGTATAATAATTTGATAACTGTAAATATTGCGCTAACATTCTGCAAAATGATTTACCAGACAGTCTGATAAGTCCCTAAAAAATGAAACACGGAGACGTTCTTTTGGCCAAAGTCGGTTTTATTTTTCAACATACTCTCCTTTCAGGTCGATACAGCGAGTCCAACGATTTTCTAACTTTTTGATGCCGTCCGAAAAGTACTCGATCGGAAGGTCTCTAAAATACGGCTCAGTTTCAGCTATGAGCTCCTCATTTGAGTAAAAACGCTTACCGGTGAGTCATCTCTTCAGGTTAGGGAACAAGTAATAGTCGCTGGGGACCAGGTCTGGTGAATACAGTGGCTGAGGAACCAATTCGAAGCCGATTTCATGCAATTTTGCTTGTGCAATTAAGCATGAATGAACAGACGCATTGTCGTGATGATAAAGCGGTTTTTTCTTCTTCAAATGCGGTCGTTTTTCGGGGATTTCGATTTTCAATCAGTCCAATAATGATTAATAATACGCTCCGGTTATGGTTTTACCTTTTTCAAGATAGTCCACGAATATTATGCCATGTGCATCCCAAAATACGGAGGCCATAACCTTTCCGACCCATTGTTGCGTTTTTGGACGCTTCGGAGCACTTTGGCCCGGTGGAACCCACTGTTTTGCCTATTGCGTTGACTCAGGAGTGTAGTTATGGATCCAGGTTTCATCCATGGTTATGAATCGGCGCAAAAACTCGGTAGGCTTACGCGAAAATAATGCCAAATTCTGCTGGGAAGTTGTCACACGAATTCGTTTTTGGTCCACTGTGAGCAAACGCGGCACCGATCGCGCGCAGAGCTTCTTCAAGCCCAAAACTAAATGCACGATATTGCCCACACGTTCCAATGATATACCTACAGCATTAGCTACCTCTCTCAATTTCACTTTGGGATCATTCAACATCATATCATGGATTTTTTCGACATTTTCTGGTGTAGTGACCTCTTTTGGGCGCCCAGATCGTTTAGCATCAACTGTGCTCGTACGACCACAACGAAACTCGGTAAACCACTTATGAATCGTTTCAATCGACGGTGCAGAGTTCGGGTAATACTTATCCAGCTTGGCCTTGGTCTCGGATATCGTTTTCTTGCAAAGATAGTAGTGTTTGATCAAAACTCGAAACTCAGATTCTTCCATATTAAAAAAAAACTCGGAGGTTAGTCGCTTCTCAGTGCTGTAACTTGTAAATGCGTAAACATAAATGGCTGAAGTTTTGACAGGCGTCATTTGAAGAATCAAGCTCAACGAAAATGGTTCACATTAGTGAATACTAATGCCATCTCTTAGATTTTTCAGGTACTTATCAGACTGCCTAGTAAATCCCGCATGGACTATATGTCTCTTTTGCGAGTTCTTATTTCATTTAAATTATGCAATTATTCTTTCGATTTTAGCCAAGGTACGAAAGCACTGTTTTCAGTAATATGTCAAGTTAAAAAAATAATAAAATTAACTGTTCAAAGAAATTAAAAATAAAATGGGCGAGATGGGCATGCCCTTCTATATTTCGAACAATTACCCAAAATTTCAGCACAACATTTACATTTATTAAATTATGAAGCCGGCGAATATAATGCCATTAAGATATTCATTTGACACTGTCATGTATGTCGCATTAATCATGCCTTATTATTACTTTAGCCATTCCAAAATTGTAGGTTAAGGGCAGGAACCAGTGTGTCACGTAGCGAAATACATGCTTTTATATTCGGTGGGATTATACTTTTAAAAATATATATAATGTGCTAAACTTTTGTTAAATGATGCGAAAATTACAAGGGCACCTTTTCAGCCCATTTGGGGTTTTATTTTGTTTAAATCATTTTTTTTACTCTTGAACGGTACCCTTCTTACAAAAATAAGATATGGTAAAGTATTTGTTAAGGGCATACGATTTTTATGGGTATTTAGGAAAGACTACTCCAAAGTAGATATTCATTAATTTAAAATACTAATGTATGCCAAATAGTAATTTAATGAAGTTAATAGTTAAGGCTGCGATTATTCATTGCAGGATCATTATCTACTGTAGGTTGGCTTCCCCTAGTCATTGTTCTGTATTCTGTGTTTTTTAAAATGAATTTTTCAGCTAGCTTTGAAAATTATTTTAAACAGCTCAAGAATTCTTACTGATAAAAATAGATTAGCAAAATTTAAAGAATTGACAAGCAGCATAATTTAAAATGATCCTATTTGAGTTCATCTGTTTTTAATTTTTTAAGCTTTTATAAGCTTCTAACAGTAAGAAGTTCTGAAATATTCCGGCGATTTTGCACAGTGAGCTTTTTTGTTATTAGATACAAAAATGACTGTTTAGAAAAAGGTCTTTCTTCTTGCTTTTTTTTCCTAAGGACTTGACATTTTTTCACTAATAGATTTATATCCGCAGAAAGGCTTCAAATTGCAGAATTGAACATTATAACTATATGCTGAATCATAGTTTTGCTCCAAAAACGCTATGATTTATTAAATAAAGTTATTTATAAGATACACGTTTTGCAGTCATTACATACCAACCTAAGAATGTAAAATACGTAATAGAAAAATGCATAACCACCAAACTCTCGCTTTCATTCCAGTGTCGGGGGTTGCCTTTAATTAAACTTGAACTGATTTCGGCGGGCTCGAAACTTAAACAATGAGCGTTGTCTAACTCGTTTCCAATTGGA
>NC_046664.1:95403463-95409670 GCF_010883055.1 Belonocnema kinseyi
CTTTGAGTGACAGTTTCCTGTTTGCAAGTCCAAAGGTTCTCTTTTTATGATGCCTAGCTGGCCGCATGACTCATTAACGATTCTTAAAAGAGCCCAAGATCTCAAGTTTCTAACCTCAAAACCTACTGTGGACAGTGAACTAAGCAATATCTTTGATGAAAGTCTTAATGTATTTAAATTCGGATAAATAACTCACATACAGGTTTCCTAAGCCGCAATAAACTTATAGTATTCGTAGAATTTGTGTACAACAATAATTACTTAATATTTATTGATTATATACATTCATAATCAATTCCATATTAAAGCTATTTGAATCTTCCCGCCGGAGAATTTACTAGTTCTAAAAGTGTTTGGTAAAAGGGTCTTAGCGCCTTGGAGTTTTAGTTCATAAAACGGCGCATGCCGTTACACCTCCCTCCTTACTTAAAATATGCCTCTTGCTCTATGCTTGACACGGCTTTTTCTTTACAATAATTCATTGTTATCTAACAAATGATTCAATTTCTAACGACTTCAGAAGCCTTCTGAGAAGTGTCAGGTTTTCAATGGTTCAACTCAGGTCACGTGACAATTGATTTCCATTTTCATACTTTCAAATTTTAGTCCCTCAGTAACTCAGCTTAATATTCATTTACCTATTCACCGCATCTAAATTTCAGACCATTTCCTACCTTGACCTTTTCTTAAAAATCCATTATATACAGATCTGCTTTTGGACATCTTTTTTCAATTACACTTTTCTAAATGACTTCTCGTTTTATAATTTCTTTTTGACTTGCGATTCAAGATTCCCTGTTTAAGATCAAAATATCTTTGCATCAGAATTGCTCGAATTTATTTTGGCTTATTTGAACAAATTAATTTGCCATCATTTCATCATTTCTTTCCTCTCTTAAGGTTAATTGAATATTGTGAGTTCTAGACTATACGTTAATAGACCCTCAAGAAAATGGTTATACTTTCTTTTAATATATAATACCTATTTTTTAAATATTTATGAAAAGGTCTTTAAACCAAACAAATATCTGTTAGTTATTTTTTAATTTCAAGTTTTTAATTTTACTGAACCAGATTAAATGTAGTCTTTCTTGGAAAGTTCTATAACTTAAATATATCTTATCTTCTACATCCTGAGAACTAACTGTTATCTGAAAATTTTCTATTATCAGTAATATTGTTTCATTATTGATTTTATTCGAACTCCTATATTCATTTCAATCCTAATCAAAATATAATAATGTTGCCCTTCGACCAGATCTTCTTATTTACTAAGATTCTATTCTCTTTTTAATCTTCAATAAGTGGTTTCGAAAAAACTTTAAAATAATACTTGTTAATAGCCTTAACTATTTATTTATTTTTATGTTTGTTCTTAAATCAGCATTTTTCTCAGAACGAAAAATATCAAACGTTCAGGCAATGGCAGGAGACGTGATAATTTTTCCAACATAACATCAATTCAATGTTCAGAACCGGGAAAATGTTATTCAAACATTTTATTCTACGAGAAAAAGGAAGTGTCTCCAAGATCACTTCATAATTAGAAAATGTTTCACTCTAAACGTAGACTTTCAATTGACCCCATTGACAATGATTATAGTCCAATAGTTGCCCCATTATCATAGTGATCAGTTCTAATACAAGAGCCTCCATTGTCCCAACTCTCACGATCATTGAGTCAATCGAAATACTGGGTTATTCAGACCATACAGTCTCAGATTTCCGACACACAGTCATAGTTCTGGGTACACAACCTCTTTTCCAACACACAGCCGACTATCCGGGTACACAACCCTCTATTCCGACACACAGCCAATTATCCGGGTACACAACCCTTTATTCCGGCACGCAGCCAAATTATCCGGGTAAACAACCCTTTATTCCGGCACACAGCCAATTACCCAGATACATAACCCTTGATTTCGGCACACAGCTAATTATCCGGGTATAAACCCTTAATCCGGCACACAGTCAATTATCCGGGTACACAACGCTTAATCCGGCACACAGCCAATTATACGGGTACACAACTCTTAATAAAACCCTGTGTACTGCGTCATATATGTCAGCACTCAAGCTAGTTTGACAATGCCATCGAAATTAAAATATTACAGTCAATAAACGGAAAAAAGACCATCACATGAGAGTATGTCTTAAAATGTATACAGTCTCAATAAAAATCATATCATATCCAAATTGAGGTACATATAAATTTTTTTTATGAATTTAACAAATTTATCCTTGTTTCAAACCTCAACAATTTTGCCATTTATATTTTGTTTTCCCATTCTAACCTCGTAAACGTCAGCTAAATGACCAGAAGATCTACAATAGTAGCACTTCCTCTTCTGCCCTTCACGCATATTATTCGAAAATGGGACATTAGGACAATTGCGCTTGATATGTCCGATATTTCGACATTTGGAACATTTAATATCACTCTTTGATTTTCGATCTCGAAATTTTTGTTTTAATTGTTCACGCTCTAAAGAGTGTTTTTTATTATTGCTGTCACAATAATGACAACCAGATTCCTCTTTGCCCTTTACAAATCCTTTGTTTGTCAATTCAAGGCAATCTCTTTTAAAATGTCCTAACATGGTACAGTAAAAACATTCTATCTTATTGATCCAATTACTTCTATCCTTAAATTGATTTTCAGTTCTCAAGTGTGCTATTCTTTTATTCGAATTAAATAGTGGTTTCGGGTTTTGTCCTATATTAGAACTCAAATCAGCTTCGGGTGCTGACGTTCCTATATGTACTCTCCTCCAACTTTTTAACTTAAGATCCTCCTGATTCGCGAGTGCAATGGCTTCGCCTCGTGTATTTATCTCTGTATCTCTTATCTGGGAATAAATATTATAATCTAAACCACGTAAAAGGTTTCATATTACTGTAGTTCTATAAGCTTTACACATTCCAATACCCTCTTCTCCTGGAGTATTTTCTAAAACTTGAGAAACTAATCTTTTATAGTCACGTTTACTCTTGCTCCATATTCCTGAACAGTTTCACCCGGTTTAATTTTGACATTAGCTAGATCTTGCATAAGTTGACTTATGTCTTCATTTTTAGAATAGATTTGATTTAAGATTCTCAATTATTTCATCTAAAGTGATCCCTCTTCTATCCTGAATGTTGTCTCGCTTCTCCAGTTATTTTTCTTTTAATTAACATTGTTAAGCATGAGATATCAGTAGGGTTAATTAACAAAATTGCGGCTTTACAGTGATCATCAAACATAGTGATGGACATATTTTTCCCATCAAAGGATTGAATCATCCCTTTTATTATTTTTGAAATTTTCCTAAAATCACGAGTTCCGGCCAAAGCAATTGAATTTTCTGAACAGGAGTAGGTAGAGAAACCGGTGTTTTGTTTCTTATTAGGGGAGAATAATTTCCGAGATCTGAACTTATAGACAGGCTAATATTATTTGTTAATCAATTTTTAGAAGCATGCAATGTTTGCATTGCAAGGGAAATGCCAGCCACCGCACTCGAATCAACAGGACCTTTATTACTCGATTTTCGTTTATTCCTTGAACCTGAAGGTTCGATTTCGTCACTTGACGAGAGCGAGGGATCACTATCCCGAGTCCTTTTTTTCGCACACAATTTAGGCATTTTTAATCACTTAATAATTAAAGGCTAAGACTTACTTGTGGTTATAATGTAATTTGCAATTTTATAATAACATTTTTTCCTTTCTCTTATAAAAATTAAAACATTATAATTTTGAAAACACAATAAGAGTGAGAAATAATCACTTCACAATACATTAATTGGAATCCTCTCGGTGATCTAAAGGTTCCAGTTGAATTTCCACTTAAAGATCTTGAAGATGTCCTTGAGATTCGCCAAAATTCAGCAATCCAGGAAGTCCCTCAAAGCCGCAACTCTTCACGAGGCCGGTGATCCAGTAATAAATTTCCGTTGAATTTTCAGGATTTATCATCCATTAAGCTTGCGGTTGTTGAGGGATATTTGGTGGCTCATTCCAACCATTGACAATCTCGATGCGAAACCCTGATAGAAGATTGCAACTTATCATGACAAGAAGTCTCGGAATTCTTCTGCTTGACGTCACACGCGTCAGTGGACCAAGAACTACTCGATTCACCCTTAGAGCACTGAACGTTTTCCGTCTAGGTAGAAAAAGTCACATTTAATCAGACAAACATCCTTGAAACTGTACTCGTGCACGCAGAGAAAAGTTTGTACGGATATAGGCGGGACAGCATGGACATAGGAAACACGGGACTAGGCATGCTATCCTAACTTGGCGAGCGGGATTGAATCCACTGGAGGGGGGAGAATTCCATGAGTGGGGAGAGCCGCCATCTTACGATGTGCCATTTGATTATGTGCACGAGCATTTTTGCCAACAAACTGCATGAAAATATAAACATGTGGGCGCTGCCATGTTTGTCGCGGGACATCAAAAGGTGGCGGACCTCCCCCCTCATTGCATCACCCCCGCAATGGCATGCCTAGTCCCTTGTTTCCTATGTCCATGCGGGACAGAAAGCGATAGTCGTGACGCGTGCAGTGAAGACTGATCAGGTGGCGCGCATACTAGGTAAACGAGCGTTAACGCACTTGCGTACGACGTGCTTGCTGCACGAGGATTTTCATCGCCCACCTGCACATTTGTATTTTGAGTATTTTGTAACAGCATGCACGGTTTTAGAACAAGTATGTCAGGGCGCTAGCACCCTATTACTGAGTACTTACCAGTTAATAGTTTCAAGAGCGGTAAACATTTGAAATAATTCAAATGATACAAGACATTTAGTATATTTAGAAATTTGAATAGATCGTTATTATTAGAAAGAATAATTATTTATTATGATTGACAATAGGAAATTACATGACAACTCCTCTCTGTACCTCGAATTAATAACTTCTAATAGCTAGTTGTAAAGGATCAGAAGTTAGCATTTAAATAGCTATGTACACTCAGATAGATCTATATATGCATATGTATATATGGATCTATCAATCCAAATAGACTTGACACGCGCGATCTCCAACTACCGCGCGTTTGATCTCAACCGCGAGCATACATAAATTATGTACCATGTACAGGGTTGAAGCGACAAGGTGCCCCTCAGACGCCGTAAATTATGTTCTATAACGCGATTTGACAGAAAAACGTCAATCGACGAGAATCGTAAAAATACGTTTCTGAGAATCAGAATCTCATTATTTTAGCTTGAAATATAAGGGCGGCGCTTAACGCACCTCATCATTATAGGTTAATTTAACATTAAATTATGTGACGTCAGCAATTCTATTGGCTAGGAGGACAATTCCCACTCTTTTTGGTAAAAACCGAGGTTATAAATATATGCAAGAACATAGAAAAAGCTCAGATATTTGCGTCTCTCCGTTTTTATTTCAAATAAAAAATCAAGTCCAAAAAACTTTATTTACTCCGGTAATTCGGTACGGTTCGCCGTGGTCGACTTGAGTCGAACTAAATTTTAAGTGAAGTGAGAATAGAAACCATTTAATTAAAATTGTTTTAATTAAATAAAACTTTAAAAATGTCAAACCTGAACGAAATCTTAATTGAGTAAACAAACTGTTCTCGGCGACGGAATAGGACATTTGATCTACCTTAAAGGATCTTCAATATTTAAATTGAAGTTAAATAAAAACTACTGATTTTTTCTCTAAATTATTGTGTTGTGTCTGTTATTTGAACCTCGACCAGTTCGCAGTTACCACTCAACGTCGGCAACGAATCCAGGATAAAACAGATCGAAATCTACAAGTCTTCAAATCGACAACAGCATTGGAGACGTAACAATTTTGACCACCGCAATAAAAGACGACCGCTTTCTCTAACGACTGCTAAGTGCGAGCACCGCGAGGGAAAGTTTATGCACGGCTATACGGGGTACAGATGGTCCTTGAAAATCCTCGTGCAGCAAGCACGACGGACGCAAGTGCGTGAACGCTCGTTTACCTCGCATGCGCGCCACCTGATTAAACCATTTGTTACGTCCAAACTCTAATATCGAATTTCTTCCGTTGATACTCTGCACTGATTTGTTGAGGCTTAGGTCCGTTACCTGTAGTTAAATAGTTAAAACCATTAGCCGCGAAATATAGGTCAGGTTTGAAATAAAATAATTCGCTCGTTACACAGATTTTAGCTTGTAAATTAAACTTGAATGTTTATTATAACTCG
>NC_046664.1:95409770-95419394 GCF_010883055.1 Belonocnema kinseyi
CTTTGAGTGACAGTTTCCTGTTTGCAAGTCCAAAGGTTCTCTTTTTATGATGCCTAGCTGGCCGCATGACTCATTAACGATTCTTAAAAGAGCCCAAGATCTTAAGTTCCTAACCTCAAAACCAATTTGGACAGTGAACTCACTAGTTCTGAAAGTATATGGTAAAAGGGTCTTAGCACCTTGGAATTTTAGTTCATAAAACGGCGCATGCTGTTACAGTCCCGTGAGTCAGCCGCCCTGAGCGTAGCGCCAGCTGTCGGATTATTTCAGTGGTCCGGATGCAAAGAGTTGCAGGTGCAGGGTTCCAGGGTGTTAAGTTTAGGTTCGATCAATTATGGCAAAGATAATGGTTATGGCTGATTATGGCCAGTAGCAGCAAAGATATTATCTTTTTATATACCACAAACTTGCCTGCCGCGCTATGTACCGGCTTGCCTGGCGCAGCGGCAATCATTAGTCGCTGTTGGCGCGTATTCAAACCGGGTATAATTAACAATTATTAAAATTCAAATAGATAATTATTATAAATTGCACATAAATATCAGAAATTACAAAATTTGTAATGTAAGGTTAAAATAAAATTAAAATAAATCACAATTTATGTTTTTTTCTGATATTTGTCTGCAATTAATAAAAATGATCTATTTTAATTTCCATAATTGTTAATTATACCCGGCTTGAATCGCGCGCCAACAGCGACTAATGAAGACCGCTGCGCCAGGCAAGCGCAGTAGCCCAACATACCAAAGTTGGGATCACTCACCAAATAAATATCTTTGGTAGCAGTCAGTAGATACATTATTAGTTAGGTCTGCAGTAGAAAATTGTAAGTTTTTATGAGCACGAGGCCTGAAAAAATTGTAGCTGAAACCAGTCAGAGTAAGTATTGGAGCGGCTCATCTACAGTGAGGTAATCATTTAAAAATTTCGAATTTTTATTAGAATATAATTTTTTCATTTTAGGTCAGTATGTAGGTTCATCCCTCACTTTGGGGAAAAATAATTAATTGTGAAACAAAAAAAGTTTGTAATTGATTGTTATCATTATTTTAAAATTAGCAGTGAATTTCAGATTTTAGGTGAATACAAAATGTTGTGTTGCGTTCCTAGTTTTTAACTTGCAAAATGGCTGTTTATTTTGGTTGTCACTTGCTTTTTCTTGAGTTGGTACGAATGAAACAATTATACCAATAGCATGGGATCAAGTCACATATTTAAATAAATTAGTCTGAGAAGTCTCAAGTAAATTGTCGAAATTAGTGATTTTCGAGAATTAAAAAAAAATTTCTTTATGAAACTTTTTGAAACTCTCAATATATATTTCCGCATATTTAAAAAATAAAAAATAAGCGGATTCACAAGTTTAAGAGGTTTAAAACGTAAATAATGCCTCTACGTTGACTGCTAAATTTGTGTGGAATGTAGCATTTTTGGCTTTATACATAGAACAAACAGCCAACAGATTTAGATTGTTCATCAAATTTAACATCGGATAAACATTCATTTCAAAGAAAAAATGCATAATTAATAGTACGTGGCTATCAAGAAAATTTAGCGATTTTTTCAAACTAATTGTAATTTTTAATTTTTTAATAAAATTCAGAAAATAAAAAGTCATAAATGTAATACCATTAAAAACTGAGATTCATCCGACGTTTAATTTTAGAATGAATCTAAATCATTTTGTTTTTACGTAACTTACGTTAAAACCAACCAAGTTTGATAAAGAAACTTTTTCAAATAAAAGTTCGCAAAAATTTGTTGGTTTATATCAATTTCTAATTATGTATACTATAGTTTATTTTCTTACTTTTGTTAAATGTCTATGTTTGATTTCAGTCGTCAAGTAAATCGCCGTCGCATTCGACTTTTAATATTTATCACCAACACTTTTCATAAATAAATACAATTTACTTGCAACTCCTCACTTAAAAAAGCATTTTTGATCCAAATGCTACTTTGAATTTATGACAATTGCTATTCAAACGCTGTTAAATTTGTTAAAATTCAATGTTATCTTTTCACAAATGAAAACTGATTTCAAATACATCTATCATTTTGCTGAAAATTATTTTCTTTACGGAATTAGATGTATGCATAAAAAAAAGTTTCGCAGGACAGCAACTACACTAGGAATCCAGAAGTGATTAATTGTTGAATTTGTTATGTTTGAAATTGTTACAAAATTTTCCCTGTTTTCATTTTATTATGTTTCTTAAGGGAAAAAATTGTTTATATTCAAGATAGTAGTCTCATATCTTAGAACTAAAATGTTATGCTTTTTAATTTTGATGAAAAAAAAAATGGTTTGCAAAATTTTAATTGAACTGAAGTGTTCAACTTTTATGTGAAACGGAAAATAAGTGACTACCTAAAATCTGAAGCATGAATTTCGTAGCGCTTCATGTCAAATATTTGTAAAAAAAAGTTTCGTCCCCTTAGCTTCCTAGTAAAGCAGTCATTTTCAACCCCTATCTACTTATGTACCTACTTCCGGTACTATCTAAATATGATTCTTGTCCCAATGAATTCACTATAGATCGTAGAATATGATCCCCACTCTAAATAAAAAAAATGGTGTTTGGGTTAGAGTTGCGGATCGTACTCAAAATGATTATAAATCATTTTTATCTCAACTTAGAAAAACGCAAATATCTCGTAAAGTAGAATCGGCTATAAGGGCCCTTTTACTACGGACATATACATAGATGATTTTCCTAAATTCAAAATGAAAAATTGTCAAATAATATTAACACCATTTTTTGAATATTTCCAATTCACAGATATCCTTTATATTGAGTGAAAACACAAATTAAAATTAGACGCTGCATTGCTGTTTTAGGTTACAACTCAACAATAATTATTCGAACAATTTATGATGCACGATACAATTCTGAACTTTATACTTGCGAATATTTTAATATAGTTAAGAATCAATTTATCAACGTTCATTACAAAGAACCGTTAATAATTATTACTGATTTAGCATAATATTTTTTATAAAATAACCGGCAACGCTCCATGTAAATTCATCATACTATAGACTAAGAGGATGTAATGAATCCCTGAAGTCATAATCGAATCAATCGCCAAATATTAATTTTTTTCCATATTTTTCAATATTTTTACCTGTTTTGAATATATTATTAAAAGATTGTTTTGTTTTTTATTTTATCGTAAACACGTGTCCTATCACGCGACCTTTATAGCAATGCATACAATTAGTATCATAAGATATGAGACGTCAAACTAATGGAAATTTTTGTATTTTACCTAATATATTCTTTGCAGTGTGGAAAGTTTATTTTCCAAGTTCTTTCATTTTTCTTTGACCAATTTTTTTTTCTGACAATGATCATTCAAATACCTGAATTTTAATCTTGTAATATTTTTAACGTATGATCTTTTATGAAAGGAAGGAAACAATATTTCAGATACAAATTTAAAAATTCAAACTTATTTGATTTTTTTATACAAAAAAAACTTTTCTACCATAAACGATAATTTTTTAACAATATACTTGATTTTTCAACAAAATATTTTAATTTTTCACCTAAAAAGTTCAATTTTGAACATAAAAGTGTAATAATTGATATTTCAGTCATAAGATATGAACTTTTATTTAAACGAAATAATTTTAGAAACTAAAGGCGACATTTCAACGAACAACAATTTTTCAGTCAAGAAATAAAAAAAAATATATAAATACAAAGCACATGAATTACTAAGAAGAATATAATCAGGGTTACAGCAAATTTCAATTTAGAAATCAATTTAGAATTCAATTTAAAATCAAGATGAAAAATTATCAAGTTGATTCTGCTTGACAATTATTTAAAGTTGTGGGGCCATCCATATACCACGTGGATACTTTAGGGGAGTGTGGGGGGGGGGGGTATGGCAAAATTCTACGCTTGTCCACGAGGGGGACCGGGGGGGTCGGGCTAGAATCTACGTGGACACACATTTCCCTAAATCTATGGAAAATATACTGAAATGAGACAAGGTGTACTCTAGGTATACTCGAACTTTTATATTGTGCTTGCGCATAATAGAATTTTTATTTTTATTTTTTTCACGACTTTTTCTTTGCAATTCAAATCATGTTTAAGCTCACGTTCCTAAGCTAATCCGAATTTTTTTAGCCAATTCATCGCTCCTTTTAAACTTCTTGTAGTCCGGGAGCTCGCGACAATTCTATGGGTGTCATTTTAATACTCACTAAAATTTCAGATTCGTTTGTTTTCCTAGTCAACAGTTCGAAATTCGTTGACTGACTAAGAACTGTTGGTGCATTTTGCAACTATTTATCGTTAAACTGGTCAAAAATTCGAGTGAAAAAACGTAATTTTAGTATTCTTGAAACCCACGTGGAATGATTGTGTGTATGCTTAAAACTAACAAGAAGTTTGACTGGTAGCTTCTCGGTGGTGCCAAAGTTGACTGGCAGGCTGTTAAACATGTCAAAAATTCGAGTGAAAAAACGTCATTTTAGTACTCTTCAAACACAAGTGGAATGATTGTTTGAATGCTAAAAACTAACTAGAAGCTTAGCTGGCAGCTCCTGAGTGGTGCCAAAGTTGACTGGCAGATTGCCAAGCATATAAAAAATGACAGGATGAAAATTAGAACAGTGATTTTAGTACTCCTGAAGCGCATTGGGAATGATTCTTTAGGTGCTAAAAAGTAAGATAATAGTTGATTGGCTGTTCCTCAGTGGTGTCAAATTTTACTGGCAGACTGTCTAGAATGTCGAAAATTCAAGTGAAAAAAAGTTATTTTAGTACTCTTTAAACCCATTGAGGATGATTTTTTTGGTGTAAACAACTAACAAAGAATTTTACTGACAGTTCCTGAGTAGTGCCAAAATTGACTGACATTTTAATCAGCAAGCGAATGAAAGTTTTGTCCTTTTCATTCAAAAAAATGTTCATCTACACAGAGAAAAATGGATATTCAAAAGTGAAATGTAGATGTTCAGGCTTAACATGTTATATGTTTAACTATAGGACAACAATCTATATGTTCGAAGTTAGAATCTGCAGATCTTAAAAAGTGAAATGTTACCCTCTAACACTCAAAAAGTTCAACTGAAAAATCCGAGATATTACATGTATGGTTATGTCAAATTACGTCTGTAAATATTTTAGGAGTTTACTTATTTATCGTCACTTAAGGAATTAATTGATAACTTCTTTGTGAATTTTAAATTAAAGTTTAATGTTCGTACACGAACGAAAAACAGATAAAGGGTATAAAATGTCGACCAGATGATGCATTCAGTCAAGTTGAGGTTATATTCAATATTTCTAATTCAAAATAAAAACGGGGATGAATAATCGGAGAACGAATGATCTGTAATCTGAATTAAATATTCTATCTATTTTAAGATACTTAAACACAAAGTTTATTTGAAATTTATAAACCTTTTGTCAAATGTGTTAAGTCAATAAACCTAAAACATAAGATCGTTGTTCCCTTCTTTAGACAGAAAAAAGTCGTTATCCATTTTTATTTAAGGAGATCTAATTTTTATTCTTTGGAAATGTTCTAAAATTGTAATATTCCATAATTTTAATATTGAATATATATAGCTTTCAAATATAGTCGTGAAATTGCGATGCGCATGCGTTCGAATGGTTTTAACATCTGAATGTGTTTCAGTTTAACATAAAAATATTTTTACGCCTAACATCTCAAAAAGTTTGGCAGCCTGCCAGTCAACTTTGGCACCACTCAGGAGCTGCCACTCAAACTTCTTGGTAGTTGTTTGCACCTAAAAAATCACCCCCCATGGGTTTCAAGAGTACTAAAATGACGTTTCTTCTCTCGAAATCTTGGCATGTTTGACAGCCTGCCAGTCAACTTTGGCACCACTCAGGAGCTGCCATTCAAACTTATTGTTAGTTTTTAGCATCCAAACAATCATTTCCCGTGGGTTTGAAGAGTACTAAAATATCGTTTTTTCACTCGAATTTTCCTCCAGTTTAACGATAAATTGTTGCAAAATGCACGAACAGCTGTTAGCCAGTCAACGAATTCTGAACTGTTGACTATGAAAACAAAAGAATCTGAAATTTGAGTGAGTTCTAAAATGACGTCCATGGAATTGTCACACGAGCTCCCGGACATTTGGAAGACTAATAATATCTATATTTTCATAATATATGTCCACGTGGACAAAGTACAGAGGGGGGGGGGGGGGGGGTGTTAGTCAAAATTCCACGGCTATCCACGAGGGGGAAGGGAGGTCAACAATTGGTGAAAAATTGTCCTCGTGGTATATTGTTGTTATCTAGGTTTGTTTTTCACTCACCAGGTTTGTTTGGCATGTAAAGTTAAATTCATATTAAATTTCTGTACAATTATGTACGATTCTTTGTCTACAATCGTTACTTTTTTGGCACTCGACCTTGTAGTTTAAATAAATTTCATAGAAACCTCATAACTATTCATTTCATATAAAAAAATTTTTAAATAATGGTGATAGGTTGGTCTGATTCTATAGGTTTTTTTCATTTAAAATGATCCCCAGAAATTCGAAAAATATTTATTTTATTATTTTTAATTTAGGTTTTAAGAAAACATTGAAGTGTACACTTGTTTTGCAATATCAGATTGTATATAATATCTATTATAATAATATTATATAATACAATAATAATCTATAATATTGTATATAATTTATAATAACTTGTTTTGCAATGCCTTGAATATGACTTCATCCTGGCTCATTTTATTGAGAGTGCTGACAGCTTTGATGATATTCCAGAGAAAAGAAATTTAATTCATATAATTAACATTAAAAAACTTTAAAAATAATTAATAAACCGACATTGTCATACTCGTGATCATTAATGTAGTTTCGATTAATATTTGTCACTTCAATTTGTGATTGAGAATCAATTTGACTCATATAAATATGTACATAATTGGCAAATTACAAAAAGACATAAAGTAGATTGGTCGAAAGAAAAAAAATGTGATCGAGAACAAACCGGAAATTTCAAATTGGTGGCTCACTAGATATCCTGAAAACCTACAACATTCATTTCTTACATTTTAGGTAAAAAAATTGTAATATATTTTCAATTTTTCAAACTCAGCCGCTAAAAGCAACTGCTTTTCCCGGCAGCTAGGAAGCTGAATTTTTATGCAATTATTTACCCCTAAAATCTATCAAATTAATGTCTTACATTTTATATAGGGATATTTTTTATTTTTCGATTTACAAAAGCATTGGAAACTTCAGTTTCATATATTGTAGAGGTTTTAAATGTCTGTTTCCTTGATATAATGTAAAGTATTTGAGAAACTATCAGTACTTTCTGAATATCATATTTTTCAAATCATTGTTCGTACTCAATTTTGAAGTCATTTGAAAACTCTGAATTAAAAACTACACACCTTTTCAATTCTAGAAATGTCCAGCGACAAACAAAGTGACAGCGAATCCAGCGATGACTGTTTCGTCCCTGGTAAATTTGAACTTTTTATTATTTATTTTATAACCCTAGAGATATATTTTTATTTCATACCTCTTAATACAATGAAACTCTTCTATAGCGCCGATTTCGGTGCTGACGGTGGGTAGGAACTAACTCATTATAGCCCGCTCCGATTTTGTTTGTTCACGCCTGTCTGCTCGCCTAAGTGACAGCCACAGATCCCGCGCAGCACCTTATACACCTACATGCGGCGTGGCATCAATTCTCAAAAGGGCTCTAGAAGGGAGGGCTATTCAAGAGTTTCACTGTATTAGGTTGTCCAGTCTAACTGGAAAACCTGGAATTTTCTAATAATTTTTATATACCTGGAAAAAGTTGGAAATGTCAGGAGATTTTTTTAATTCAGGTAATTTTCTCTATAGCGCGCTTTATTTTTTTAAATTGCTATATAAAATTGCATAAGATTGATTCTTTGTTCGTAGAAGTAACTTTACATTAGTGTTTACTTAAGATGTCATGGTGTTGACCAGGGTAATTATAAAGTAAAGATTTTATTTTTAAATTAATCAATGTTAATTAACCTCCTAAAGTCTCCTCGCAGTTGGTTATTTATTTTTTAATATATTCAAATAAAAATATGGAGCAGTAATCAACAACATTGAATAATTTCAAAATGACCATTTCTCTTTATATAACTGTATCTATTTTTTTGAACGTTCGTTTTTTGTTATGATGGAAATTAATTTTTTACCAGATAGTTCAAGTATCTGGTTGAAAGTTCATATTTTTTATTGAAAATTAATTCTTTTTGGTAGAAAATTAATCTTCTTGGTTGAAAATTCATATTTTGCTTAGAAATTCAACAGTTTCCAATTTTTCTTTCTACACTGAAAAATCATTCTTTGTTGAAAATTCGACTCATTTGAAAAATCGTCTTTTTTGGTTGAAATGAACTGTTTTTGATTAATAATTAAAATAAGTTTAGATTGGAATATGATCTACTACATTTGTCGTTCATAATTAATCTTTTTTGGAATGAAAATTAAATTACTTTGTTAACAGTTAAACTCTTTTGTTAAGCGTTAATTTCTTTGTTTGAAGATTGATAATTTTAATTGAAATTTTATCGCTAGTTGAAGAATAACCTATTTTGTTGAAAATTCGTGTCTTCTTTGACTGAAAATTATTTGTTTTGCTGCAAATTTCACTTGCAGTTGAAACTATTTTTTTTCATTCGTTTTTTTTTTATTTTTGTTCAATATTGATTCATTTTGACTGAAAATGTAAAATGCTCCTGTTTTATATTCTCTCATTTTAGTAAAAAAAATAATCTTTTTGATTAAACATTAATTTTAATGGCTCTGAACTATTAAAAATTATACCTGGAAAATCTTGAGATACCTGAAAAAAAAACTGGAATTGTCAGGGAATTTTTTTCCAGCATTTGAGCAGACACCCTGATTACGGACAGAGAAATTCGTCAACTCTGTTTAAATATTTTTAAAGTGTAGGACATTTTTTATGTACATTGTATATATAATATGACCGATTTCTAACTATAGGATCTCTGAAGAGAGAAGCTTCTAAGGACATTTGGAAATTAAAAAATGTAGTACGTAGCATCCTTTTTTATCATTATTGTCATTCCATTTCATCTTTAAACACAGATAAATATTTGAGATATAATAATAAATACTTTCGTAATAGCAGGAACGAAAAGGAAATAAATTGACTCCCATAACGAATTGTTCCCAGCCACTAGAAGACCTTTATTTGCAATCTCACGAAACCTCTACTGCCGCTAAAACACCTAATCTAATCTTCATGCCACAAATCAGCGAGCAAACCGCAACTCCTTCGGCTGCGCATTCGAATTTCGCACGTAAGCTTTTTTCGTAATTTGTGAATTAAGACATGATTTATTACATTTCTATTTCCTGCAAAATTGTTTTTTTTTTAAATCAGAATTATTTATACCTACGATTCAACTTTAAGACTTAACACTTTCAACTGAGGGCGTGTCAGTTAACTTGGAACAAGTTTATTTTTGGAATTTTCACGGATATCTCTTATACCGTCAAGCTCCTCAAAATACCCATTTACAGCTTCGATTACTTCTTCATTGTCCGCAAATCTCTTACCGCCAAGCCATTTTTTGAGGTTAGGAAACAGAAAA
>NC_046664.1:95419494-95435093 GCF_010883055.1 Belonocnema kinseyi
AAGCTATCTAAGGATGGTACTATAGAACGCCACCTCAAGGTAGGCCTAGTGGCGCCATCTCTTGGTCAGGCCGGAAACTTATCAATCCACCCTCGTATAGGGTCTCAAAACACCCATAAGTGAAAAATTGGGTTTTGCGAGTTTTCGACGCTATTTTTTGTTTACGGTTCCTTTTACCACAAATTGTTTATAATGCAATAAATATTGCTTTGTATTGATAGTTATACGCTTAAATAATTTGTTTAAAACAATTGATTGTTGTCTGTGACAATTTTCTTTCAGAATAGAGTTGGAAAGTCGAAATTTCTCCAATTTTTTAAGCTTTTCAGTTAGAGCCCAAAAATAAAATTTTAAACAATTTATTAGCATGTATAACAATGTTTACTTAAAATAATGTTTAAAATTTGCGGGTTTTCTGCAATTTTTAATATCTTTTCCACTTTTCACGTAGTGAGGTAATAATTAATGCAATGAATTTTTATAAATATCTTTCGGAGATTTCAGAAAAAATTCAACTTGCTAGCATTACTAAGAGTTGATAGTTATAAACACTAATGAGTTTTTTAAACAAACACTTCGTTGACTTGAATTAATTTTTACTCCACTCTAATTGAAAACTTACAACAAATTTAGAAACTTCAGAAAAAATCGCAATTTTCTGTCATTCTTCAAAAATAGTGTTATTAAAAATAATAATAAATTGTTTAAAGAATTTTCAGGGAGGCCACCCATCTGGGTGAACTGGGAGAATTCCCTTAACGTCTGCTTAAATTTTGTTTACTGTGAAAATAATAGACATAATAAGTAAATTTATAGAATCTTACTTTAGAAGGGGGCGGGGGTCTAAAATTCAAATAATGATCCCAAATTTTCTAATTAATGGTGCAGATGTGCTGTATATACAGTAAAACCCTTTAATAGCCCTCACTTCTATAGCCCATCTACGCATTGACGCCGCGCCGCAGGTAGGTCTAACAGTAGCTGCGCGGGGTGCACGGGGTCTGCGGTTGTCACTCAGGCGTGAACAAACAAAAGAGGAATGGGCTATAATGAGTTAGTTCCTACCATCCGTCAGCCCCAAAATCGGCGCTATGTAAGAGTTTCACCGCGCGCGCGCGTGTTTGCATGTGTGTGTGTTAATAGTTTGTCATAAGGACAACCGCAGGATTTCGCCGGGAGCGAGTCATTAGCCAATGAAAGCTTTGCACCTCCAAGAGCGCCGATGATAAGGACAATTAGTTTAACTGAATATTCCGGGTACAATCGTCGCAACTCCCTTATAAGGTCTCTATACCTCTGTTCCTTTTCATTCTCCTCAGCTATGATGTTCTTGTCAGCTAGTGCCGAAAATTCGATAACAAATATGGTTCGCTTCTCGAAGGCAAGGAGAACTATGTCAGCCCTCGAGTGTGCAACAGAATCAGTTGTCGAGAATATAAAGTTCTAGTATATGCGGCACTTCTCATTCTCGACAATTGATTATATTTCCTTATGAGCATTTAGAGGAGCGATATTAAGGTTAATACCGTAAGAGTGACAGAGATGGTAATAAAGTCCTCTTAGTGCCGCATTGTGCTTTTGAATGTTGGTCGTTCCCGCATGAGTAAGACAACTAGATAGTATGTGTGATAGATGTTGGGAGTGTGCATGGCACGCCCTACAGCTATCATCGAAAGTGTCTTGACTCAAAATGTGGCGACGATATGTTAAGTTAGAAATGACACCGTCTCAACATGCAAAAATGAAACCCTCCGTGCCAGACTTCAATCCGGACGATTTAAGGAACGTAAAAATTAGCTCACACGACACTGACTGATCCTCCACATTTTGGTGCAGTTAAGCCCGAGTGTTTCAGCAGCCTCCTCTGCTACTTTGTACAAAAACGTCCTTTGCCCACTTCTTCGTGCTTCCTGACCATTTTAAGAAGAGGGTTTTTTCCATTTGCGACTCTATGTGCTGTACCCATAATAATCCTGTTGTAAAGACATTCAAGGCTCAATATTCCGCGACCACCTTGACGGCGTGAGATGTGGAATCGCGGAAAAGAAGACTTAAGATGCATGCTTTTGTTCATGTGCATCACCTTTCTTGTCCCGATATTAAGGGATCTGAGATCGTTCTTCGTCCACGGAACCACTCCACATTAATAGAGTACTACTGGGACGGCAAGCATGTTCGTTGCAGATACTTTGTATCTTACTTTGTATCTGCTTCGGAGAGTATCCTTTATAGATGTTACATCCTGAAAGCGGCTCTCTGGCACGCCCAGGTATGTATAAGTGTGTCCATCGCAAAGGTTGCTTATAGAGCTTCTATCGACGATAGGTCTTCAGGGATGCCATTAAGTTTTCATCGCTTTTTTTTTGCATTTTGATCTTATCTTTAGTATGAGCCATATCAACCTGTCTATCAATTTCCTTCGAAAAACCTTTCTATCCCACATTAAAAATGAGTTAAGCATTGAAGTCATAATTAACCAATTTTAAATGGCAAATCCAACATGGCGACTAAAAATAACTTTCTGTGGAAACTATAATGAGAATCCAAACTTCTGGATATTTGATACGTGGCCTGATATATGCTCTTTTGAAAGTAAACTATTAATTTATTGTCTTATCTCGGGATCCTCTAAAAAAATTTTAAGTTTTAATGGCTTAAATTGAATCAATTTCTGTTTTTCCCGTAAGTATCATAAGTCACAGCACGAGCAAAATTTGAGAAAAACTCGGCGAGCACCGCCGACCGTGAAGATTTATAATTTTTGTGGGCTTAAGTTGAAGATAAAAGACTTTAAAGACTAATTTGCATGTCTTTGAAATTTTGGCTACAACTTTCTTAGGTCATGCCACGAGTTGAAATCGTACAAAATTCGAGTAATACTTGAATTTTTTTTTAAACTTCTCACGCATTATATTCTCTCCAAAATGTCAAAAAATATCCTTATTAGGGCTCATTTGATACTAGATTTAATAAGTTTTCAACGGTTTATTAAAAAAAGTTTCTCGTTTAATTTTTGAATGAGTAGTCACGATGACAAAGTCACGCCTATGCCAATGGCATCGAACTGGTGCTCGGCTCCGGCCGGCTACGACATCACTGCCAAGAAGAAGGAAAAGGAGGAGAGGTATCAAGATGTCAAAAGGGAGCTGCAACGACACTACCGAAAATATTCGATTGAAGTAATTGTCCTTGTAATGGGTTCTCTCGGAGGTGCGAAGCTATCACTGGTTCGTAATCTTAGTCATAGTGGTTCAAAAATATTCCAAGGCACTTGCGAGATGGATGCCGAAAGCTATCATCCTTTGATCGCTTCATATCTTCAAGACAGACGAGGGTTTCGCCAGCCTGTCTTTGTGATTTCATCGTGCCCTGTGACCACCATCTCGCGGTAGTAAGCTGTGGCCATAGGTTTGATTTTCCGCGGTTCTACTGGGAGCCGGTGTCATTTTCAAATTACGGTTGCTCCCAGTGGGGACCAGCGGTGGTTTTTTAGCCCTTTTTAAAATGATATTGTATATTTTTTAGTTGACCAAATCTTTTGAATACATACTCATTTAGGATTTGTTAAAAAATATAATTTTTCAATTTTTCTTTTCTAGCAAAAAGAGACCACAAGGGCCAAATAAAGAGACAGGGGCCAAGGATATTATTAGACAAATATGCTATGTCAAAAAGTGCTGCAGTGATCCTGCCCCAAGTGACTGGCGGGGTTAGTTTCTCGTTTTCGAAAAATTGCACTGAGAATTCAGTGACGTGTGTAGTATCAGTGAGTTGTCTAATTATAAAAGTTTCTTTTCCCTGACTCTATGATAGTGGGTTAAAATCCTGCGGGTTTAAATGAACTCTGGGGGGAACGATACACTCAACGCACTGATGTTTGTTGATCTAAACCACCCCCTAAGAATTCGGCCCACTCTTACTAAAGATTGTGCCTATTAAGGTTATAAGTAAAAAACAATCACGCGAATGTTTGGACACTAATATATTTCTGAAAAAAAAGAATTGTGGATAAAAAGTGTGGAAAACTAAATGCTATACGGCAAAGAATCACATGCCCTTAAGACCGGTCTTAAAATGCGTCTTTGAACACCCCATACAGCATCAAACAATCAAAATAAAAATCTAGATAAGGAAAACTTTCTGCGCATGTAAACGGAACACTCTTAACGAAAAAATCGCCCTAATAGAGCGTTTCTAATGAGGAAAAAAAATAACTCAAAAAAAAAAAAAATTCAGAACGAAAAAAATGCCCGATAAACGTTGTAACAAAATTGTAGATACGCAAAACTTTCTGCGCAAAAAAATTCCTAACGAAAAAAATTGGCCTAATAGAGTGTGCCCATTGAGACTGGTTGTAAAATGTGTCTTTGAACTTCCCAAAAAACATTTTCAAAAATTAAAAAATTAAGATGATGAAAACTGCCTGCGCGAAAAAAACCAAATACCCTTGAAGAAAAAAATGATCAAAATCTCCGTAATACAGTGTGCTGATAAGACCGGTCTTAAAACGCGTCATTAGATACCCCGAACAACAAATTAAGAAATAGAAGCAAAAATTCTAGATGAGCCAAGATTCCTGCGCAAAAAAAGACTCTTAACGTAAGTGAATCGCCCTAATCGAAAGCGGTCATTGATAAAAATCGCGACAGGAACCTAAAATTAGAACAGGCTTTGTTAAAAAAAAAGTTAAGAGTTTAAGCAATTAAAAAAGTCAGTTATCGGGTTTTGAATGACTAATCTTTTTATTACTATAATTAAAATGAGATTTCGATAAAATCCTTTTAAAACACTATGTATTTGATTTTTTTCAGAATTTTATATCCATGAAGTCCATTCTCGGCAAAAGTGTTGGTCATCCATTAATTCTGTACTACAACCCGTCAACTGTGTCTTTGAACTTCCCGCAAAATATATCCCACATAACAAAAAAATTGTAGATGAGCGAAACTTCTACGCAATCAAAAATATTAATGACAATAATCGTCCTAACAGTGTGTCCATTGAGACAGGTCCTAAAATATGTTTTTGAACTCCCAGAAAAACGTCTAAAAAATCTTGAAATTAAAGATGATGAAAAATCTCTGCTTAAAAAAAACAAATACCATTGACAAAAAAAATCAACCCATTGAGCACGTTCTTACAATGCGTCATTAGATACCCCGAACAACATTAAAAAAATTTAGCAAAAATTGTAGATGAGCAAAACTTCCTGCGCAAAAAGAGAACAAACACTTATAACGAAAATAAATCGCCCTAATAGAGCGTGGACATTAAAACTGTTTAAAATGCATCTCAGTACACCCTGAACATCAAAAACTTTTTTAAAAATCCTGTCCAAAAAAATGCCTTTTAACGAAAAAAAATCAGTAACATCTTCCTAATAGTGTCACAATGGACACATTCTATTAGGGCCATCTTTTTCTTTTAAGATTGTTTGCTTTTTTTTGCACAGGAGGGACGATGTCCTCGCGGGTAGTTTAGATCAATAAAGATCGGTGCTTTGACTTTGTTCTTTACCCTAGAGTTCATATAAACATGTTCGGCACGTCTTAGAATGATTAATTATAACAAAATTCATTTTGCGCAGACGTTGCGTAGGATTTCATTGCGCTCGCTAAATCTGTATAACCGATTAGATAAAAACAATTTACTTCATTTTTCAGATCGATAAACAGGTTATAACGGCTAAACAAGGAAAGACAGATGCCGAAGCCCAAGATAACGCATCTGAGGATGCTCTGAGGCTAATACTTATACGTAAATTATATTCAGAGTCGGGATCAATTCCTTGGATGATTTATGGTGATTTCGCTAAATACAAAATGTTGAGAGACTGGGGTCTCGTAGGTATTCAACAACCTATTCCACTAGAAGTTCCCAGTCAACGAAAAACGGCTAGAAAAAGTTTTCCTCGAAAATCGTCGTTCGATAGTATTTAAAGCTCAGAGTATATTTCAGTAAGTAACTAACAATGTTATTTATTTTTTATGAAAATCGTCCCTTAGGAAAGAGCAATTTTCTTTTATTTTCTATCGCTTTATTTAGCCAAGTTTAAAAATGATAAAAAGTCGTACGTTCCAATGCTGATTATTTTTTATAAGTTTAACTATGTTCTTCCGTATAAGAAACATTGAACTATTTTTAAATTTTGAGTAGGAATAAAATTATCTTACTTGCACCATTGAGTTTCTGCTTGAATTTTTCTATGTGAAACAATGATTAATCGAAATTAATCATATGTATTACGAAAGTATTATATTTGTTTATGAGAAAGATGGTAGTTTGTACTGTTGTTAGGATTCTGGAATATTACGTGACTCGTTATTTAAAGAAAATTTATCAGTCTATTATACTTTTGTAACATTGATAAGAAAAATAAGTAAATTTGTTATCAACAGAAACAGAATTGTTTCAATTTTTCTTCCTGCCAAACAATTTTCTTAATATATTAATTTGAGGGCTGAATTTTTTAAGAACTTGAACGTTAAAACTTATTAAATGTGAGAGCAACGTAAGATTTAAGAAGTTTGTTTTAAAAAATAGTGAAATCGATACGATTCAATTGAGCAATTTTACAGTTTGAAGTAAATTTTAAATTGTTAAATTTTAATTACTAATTATAAAATCGTTCAACTTGAAAGGCTTCAAAGTAACAATTTTAATTTTTCAGTATTTTTGTTATTATTTAATTGAGAACATTTATATTATGAAATTTTACATTAAAATATACAACATTTTTTGTTTCAAATTTCTCAACATTGTGTAATTTAGACACCAAGGCCTTGTTATTTGAAGAGTTTTTAAATCAGAACGTTCAAAACTGAAGAATTTGAGGTCGAATCTTGATCAAATAAATAATTTCAAATGTTTTAAATCTTTAATCCTTAACGGTCACATGCCGTCTCTCACCGCACGGACTTTCCGATTTTTTCCCGATTGTCTACGTTTTTTATTTCAAGTATTTTTTTGTTAATAGTTAAATTATCACTGAGGCTTTGGAGATATTTTATTCCTATTTTGTATTGACTCAACATCAGTCATAATTTTTTTTCAGCCAAAATATCTAAATTTATTTTTGGAGGTTTGACCATTAAGGGTTAATATTAAAAAGCATTTGAAATACAAGAACTTTTAATTGAAAGTGCGGAATAATTTTAAATGGAAACATTGAAGATTGTCTGCTTTAAAATATAAATGTCTAAAGTTACAATATAAAAAATAAAAGCCTTTTAATAAATGTTATTATTTTTATGATTTCGGAATGATCAAAATTTAATAATTTCATATACAGATTAAAAAAAAATAGGACAAGTTCACATTAGGAGCTCTTGAATACTGATAGCGAGTTAAACTGAATTATTTGGGATTAATGTTACAAAATTATTACATTTTATAGAAAGACATTTTTTTATAATAACGGTTAAAATTTTTAACGCAATTTTTAGATTCAAAAATGAACCTTTTTGCATCAAATTCAAATCGTTAGAAATATAAAATTAAAAAATTAAAACCTCTTAATATTGCATTAAACGATTATGAATTAGTCATATTCAACATTAGACATACTAAGATTGAAATTTCGTGAATCAGACAATTTTAAATATCTATAATTGTACAATTTCTCAATTTTAAACTTAATAGTTGAACTTTTTGCGATGTTTCTCTTTTAATCTGCAAAAATGTTTCATTTTAAACGTTTCCATGTTGAATAAAATCCGTTTAAAAATGTTTTATAATCATATTTATTTGTGTTTTACGATCTCGAAATAAAAATTATTCAATTTTAATGGTTTTTGTTTTGAAATTTTTAATTTGAAGATTATCTAATTTTAAAAACTTAAATTCGTACTGTATCGATGGTTTGATGTTAAATTTGTGCAATATTGAATTTGAAATTTAGAATTGCTCCACATTAGGTTCTTTAATTTGGAAATTCTGTTTCGAATACTTCAAATTATAAGTTGTTTAGTTCTGTGAGTGACTACCTTAATTTGAAAGTGTTAATTATCCAAAATTTAAAGCATTGTAGTTCGAAATCAATTTGAAAAATCCAATTTGGAAGAACTTAATATTGAAAAAGTCGAAACTGAAAGGTAGTCGAAGCCTTATTTTTGAAAATAAAATCAAAGTAAAGCGTATTCAAATTAGAAAGAATAAAATTGAAAATAAATATATCCCGTCATTTGAAATTTCGCAACTTTCATATCAGATTATATAATGCATTTTAGTGGGTTAATCAAAGTGTAAATATAAATAAATAAAGTGGGACGATGGTCGTGGGGGCTTAAGTGTAGGCTTTGGACCCACCCCGTCGGCTTGCGGGTTCGATTCCCGCTCACACTCTGGAAGAGCCTCGGCGGCCCATGCGGTGAACACTAGCCTAGCAAGGGCGTTCTTCATCTCTGGAGAGTCGTGGGACCGGGTACCTCTAGAGAAAAAGGTTCTCTAAGTACTTAAAGCTGTTGCTCTTGGTGGTTCGGAACCCACCTTAAACTGTAGGCCCCCCTCCCTCTACCAAGTAAGTGTGTGGAGGTGTGTAAAGGAATAGGGAAGAAGGTGCAAGGAAAATGTAAACCCTTAGGGGACACATTAGAAGCTTCCACTAATATAAATAAATTAATTAATTTTAATATGTATAAAAAATATATGATAAAAATAATTAATAAACAGATGCAAACGTCCGATTGAAACTGTGTAGACTATTTCCAATTTTGAAATAATTTTAAATCAATAGATTCTTTCATTACATTTCAAATTCTATTAACCCTTTCAGGGGCAGTGGTACATATATGTACCACCTGTTTTCTTGTATTTTTTTCAAATGCTAAGTATAGTTTACAGTTTCCAGCATGTTTACCTTTATTCTCAGACTTTTAGGGATACATGCTTCGTAATTATTTGAAAAAATGTGTAAAATTGTTTATTAATACATAGTTATAAACAATTGAAATCCAAAAAACGCGTTTTTAAAAATAAATTCGGCTATACTCAAACCGAAAGTCGTAGAGATTTGAAATTTTTTCCAAACATTTGGCATGTTATGTCATAACATATATTTTTTTCAAAATTTTCGGCACGCTAGTTTTTTCGAAAAAAATTTGAAATATATCAAAAATGGAAACTTGTAACGTATGTGTAATTAATTGTTTTTTGTGATACTGTATGATTTTTTAAGGCCGCTAATTACGATTCTCATGCCAAAATTCATGATGGCGGATCCAAAAATGGCGACAACATTAGACCAAATTCGCGCGTTTCCTTTGTGACAGAAAAATTTGCACCTAAAAGGGTTAAGGGGGTATCCCTATATAGATCGCAGAAAATTGTTTGTAACAAAACTACACAATGTTTCCATCTCAAATTTGGACTGATATTTATTGACGTTTCATTACAATAAAATAAAATTTTTTAATGCAAAATGTTGATAAACAAATCCACCATGACACGCGAAAGTTGACAACTTTTTCCTCCTCTGGTTTTATGGGCAACGCCATCGGTCCTGTGCTTCTCTGAAACATTTCAATCGGTTCTTTTTGTTAAGATGTATACCTCGTTCATATACCTATTTTCAAAGCTTGGACAAATTATTTCACAAAATTACAACAAAATTTTCGAAAAAAAATTTTTATTGTTTATGCAAATAAGTGGTTAAATAATAATTTTACACAAAAGCAAAGACGTATATCAACAAGTCAATTAAATTGTCTTAAAAATAGCGTTTTTTGGATAAGTTGAAAAGTTGCTGAGTTCCCGTGCCCATAAACTCGGAAAATCGGAAAAATCTGATTTCGAGATAAACACGTTGAAAGTCCGAGCGCGCACCTGCCTACGTGCTCCGCGCGCTGATGGACGTTAGGGAAAATAGCCGTAGCAGCTAAGTGGCTCTGAATTTTTGTCTAAAATTTTAACAGAGTACTCTTGAAATTGTATACTTTCGATTTGTACCAGAAAAAAATCCATTTTCAATCCATTCAAGTTGACATTTTTTCAATATAAAATTTCAGAGTGCTAATATTAAGCTTTGAACGTTACAATTTTTATTGATCAATTCAAAAAATTTTAATTTGTAACTGATAGTGTTGAATTTTGTTGTACAAATAATAATTGAACAATTACTAATTTAAAACGAAATAATTTGAAATAATTGTTTAGTTAAAGATTCATCATTTGAATTGAAAGTTCATCTTTTTTGTTTAAAATTGAACTATTTCAGTTGAACATTCATTATTTTAGTTGAAAAATCATAACTTTGTTTGAAATTGTAACTATTTTTTTTTAATTTATTAAAATGGCCATCTCGAAATTTGAAAAACAGGATCTGGAAAAATGATCAATTAGAGGGAAATTTGAATAACCTTGTTCTAAAATTTATAATTAATCTTCTTCCGATATAATCATTTTCTTTTGCAATCATCATCACTCATATTCCTATTATCTTCCACCTTACCATACAACCGGTTATTTCATAATCTTTCACTACTTTTTTTCTTACATTCTCTCTCTTCGAGCGTATTCGTATTTTCTTACCCTCTCCTCTGCTGCTTCTTCACATGTATTTGTGAGCATCTCTACCGGCTTTTCTGGCGAAGCAGCAACTCTCTGGGGGCAACGAAGTCACTCAGTCTTGGTGAGAACTTGGTTGAGTTTAGCTGATACGTGGTGCAACGATTCCTAGAAAAATGGTAACTCAGCTGTGTACACTGTCCCTTCTACTAGTTTTTGCTCAAGGCAAGCCAGTGACCTACGACCAACGTCAAGATGGAAGTTTTAATCTTCACGCACAATTAGACAACATCATGATCGTGATTGCCACTCCTGGAGATAAAGGACCCAGCAGCCTTTTCAGTGACATTGCTTCTCAAATTCTAGAATTGAGAAGCCTTACTTCCAGAAACAAAAAAGTCTCCGTCGAGGATGAAGAAATCGTCGAACAAGGAAAAGATCCACTCAGCGTGAGGATTTTGCGAATTGAAGGTCAAAATGATGCGGAAGGGAATGGGGGTCAAAGTCAAGGACTGGGAAGTTTAAATCTATCTGAAGAACTTCCAGGTGAAGGAGCAGCCGTGAATCAAATCAGGGCCTTCGATTTATCGAAAATTGATGACATCCAGCAGATTATGACTAAGACAGATAAGTATATTAAGGATACAATTAAAGAAATGTCCAACAAGAAGATGGAAGAAAAACCAGAACTCATTCCTGAAAGCCTGGAAAAGGAAGTTCCACTGATTGCCGGACAGCAGGACATCATTCTAAGTTCCGCAAAACAGGAAATTCCAGAGATGGAACGATTGCCAGGTAAATTAGTTTTTCACGGAACGATTGTCGAGGTAGATAAAGCAACTGGTAAAATAGTTCACAACTTTGAAAATAAGAAGCCCATTGAGAATAAACCTAGTGACAAGAAGTTGGCGAAAATTGATATTCAGGAAAAGATTTTTGAGAAATCAGGTGTTACTGAGGACAAAGAAAAAATTACTCCTGAACTTCAAGAGAAGGCTCCGATTATTCTACAAGTATCCGAGAAAATGAAAGAAAAGATTTCACCAGTAAGTGAAGAGATAGCAATTCTTCCTAAACAATTGGAAAACCAAGAAGAGAAAATTAAGAAACAAGGAAAACCCGAAATCTCGGAAGCTATTGAAAATAAGGTAAATAAGGAGAAGAAAATTGCAGTCAAAAATGAAGACAAGGTGGATTCAAAGGGTGAAAGAACTGAAAGGGAATTGCGAGCTCCTGCGAATGATTCAAAAAGTCGGATGTCCTGGAAAAAGGAATTGCCGAGGATTGAGGATCTGAATGAAGAATATGCACCTAGTGATAAAAACGAAGTTCGTCTTATCGTTAAAGAAATTTCTCAATTAAAACCCATTGGAGATATGATCGAGAACTGTGGACCCGGAAGAATTCGCAATCGATACGGAATTTGTCAATTCGATGAGTCTTTCAATTAAATATTTTTTATCGCATATTCTTAATAATCTCAAGTCTATTTTCAATATATAAACGAATATATTCAAATATTTAATCTTCCCTCATTTTTACTCAGACTTATTTATTTTGTTCTCCATTTGCTCAATTGTGTGAACTAGCTTTAAGATGCTTTTAGTATTCGGATAGATTTTTTAACAAGAGTTTAAAATGTAGTTCAGAGGAAGTCTACAAACAATTTATTTTATAAATTTGAAGTATTATTTGTATGCATGAGACGTAAATTATTAAGATTATGAAAACAAAAGAATGATAATCTGGAAGTGTATGTGAGGTTAACAAATTAATTTAGAACAGTTGTAGCGCTTATGAGAAGATTGTGTAATAAAGACTTCACTCAAGGTCGATTACGTTTTCGCACCCATTCATTACTGTAACTCGATTGCGTTGGCACTTGTTTTTTAATATCAATTGACTTCGTTTATTTATAAACTATTTTTTTTTACTTTTATGTAGAAAACAGGCAAAGTACGAATAAAAATATATTTAAAATTAATGTTTTTCTCCTTTCTATCCAGAAATTCATAGTATTCTTATTATTAAGACTGTTTTGAAATATATTTCATAAAATTCTTAAATATTTAAATTTTAAGAAGTTGTAACTGAAAAATACAAATAGGAATTAGGTTTTTCATATACATTACTATTTCGAGCATTGCAATTAAAAATTTTAATTGTGCTTTTAGAGAAGAGACTATTCAGTGCCAATAAAGGATGGCTATAATTGATATCTTTTATGGCAAGTCTCGGAAGTTAAAATTAGATTTCTGGAATGTAATGATGGATTCAAGCAGGAGCGTCGTTTATTTAAATTTTACTTTCGTAGAAAAGGTGGAACTTTCTTGTGTTTTCTTTTTTCTTCCGTAAGCAGATGCATTTGCACATTCCAAGAGAAACGCAAGGGTAAGGTTTCAGAGAGAAGGAGAGAAAGAGAGATAAAGTGGAGATGGAAGAGGCCACTTTAGGACATTGCCCCTTACTAATAGGTCTTTTACATCGTGCAACTTTATAATCTTGTTTATCTTCTTTCACCTTAGGGTACAGGAAGCATCAGTTGCTAGGCGAGAAATAAGAAGTAAAAAATATGAAGGGCACAAGCACTTACATTTTTTTAGTAGATTTTAATCAAAATTAATACCTGTAAACCTAGATAGGTCCAAAAAGGCTTTTTTATAATATTGCATCCCCACAAATTGTTACTTCTGGTGTCAAGATTACCTCTGATTTTTGGGAGCTTTAAAAAAATATATTTAAGAGTCCTCAGACTGGTTTCTTTATAAAATGATAATTTTATTTAATGAACTGCTGTATAGTAGACTCCAAGCTCGTTTTTCAAATAAATTATCAATTTTAATTAAATATCCACTGCTGATTGGTTATTTTAAATGATACTAAAGTCTTTTATAGACCACCTTCAATTACTTAAATATTTCTTTTATTTTATTTTCATTATGTCAATCTTCAAAACAGTGATACCAAATATTTTCACGTAATTTTGCTGAATTTTCTACAGCCCAATAAAATTTAGGAACATTTTAGTTTCATTGAGAAAATGACGTTTATTGTGTCTTGTTTTATTTTGTTTGCACAACGTTTTCATTAATAATTTAATAATTTTCATTTAAACATCTAGATACAACTTTATATTTAATTAAAATATTTACCGGTTTATTTCTGTTTCTTATAACCTTTATTTTCTTCTATGAGTGTCAGCCGTAAAATTTTTAAAAGATTCAAATTAACCAAAAGGCGGCGGTTTTTTGTGACCAGGAGATTTTTTACATAAAATCTAATTTTATAATTTTCCTTGCAAACGACAGATACTAAATAATGAGTTTGCACGTCTAAAAAATTCATATGAAAAATATCTCTTCCTCTTTTGCGGTACATACATCGTTGACGAGAAAAATTCAAAAATTATACGAAAAAATATGTTTTCTGGCAAACCCCTAAATTTGGTATTCTATCTAATATTTTTGAGAAGTTTTTGCTAATAGGAAGAAGGGATCCTATATCAGCTATAAGCGGGCAAAGCTGTTTTTGGTGACAAAAAGGAGAAACTCAACAAAAAATTAGCGCAAAATATAAGTGTGATTTTTTTGAAAAAATCTACTTTTAACATTTTTAGAAAAACTGTCACCATTGTGTTAATTTTGAACCTTTTTTAAATGTTGCATCGCACTTTGAAAGAAGGCGACAAACATTATACAATTAAGTGAAAATTTATAGATGATTAAAGCAAACAAAATTTTTTAAATAAAGAACAAAGTCAAAAATTGCATAATTTTAAAGAATATTTTTTTTAACAAATCCGAAAAACACGTATTGACTTATTTTTTCTAAGAAACAACATACTGCGTCCCTGAAAGACTCCACAAGATCATAAGAAATTTCTATAAATCTAAAGGGATTTAAAAGAATTAGATAGTTTTCCACGGATTTCAGAAGATTTTAACAAAATTTAAGGATTTTGAACAGATTTCAATGAATTACAAATATTTCAATAGATTTGAGAGTTATTAGGGGGTTTTAAAAGATTTCAAGGGATTTCAGGGGGCTTTAAAGGATTTTACTCGATTTTTGTGGGAATACGAAGGATTTCACCAAATTTACGGGAGTTTATAAATGTCAAAGAATTTTAACGAGTTTAGGTTGTTTGAGGAAAGATATCAATTATATAAAAAATACTTGAAGAATTTCCGACGGGTTTCTAGAGAACTTTAGAAAATAAATTAAATTTCAGGGGATTTATAATGATTTCTCCGGACTTCAGAGATTCCACCATTCCAAGGAATCAAAAAAGATTGACGAGTTTTCTAGGAATGTTAGAAAGGTCTCCACATCTTTCAGAGCTTTTAAAGTGTTTAAAAAAATCGAATATATTTCACGCGATTTTATGGAAGATGTACATTGCATATCAAATTTTAAAAAGTTAAGCCCTCGAGTTAATATTTTTAAAAATTTGCATGATACTAATTTGGTACTATATTGAAAAATGATATTTTGCAAATAAGTCCAAAGTCTGAAAGTAAGAAATATAACAGTTAGTTCAAAATATCTGAATATGCTCGCAATCTCCGAATGAAATAGAGTCGTACAAAATCTTCAGTAGCATGCGACCATTTTAAAGTGCTCTAGAGTATTCCAGGACACTTTGAAAAATTATTAGCGAAAATACGAATGAAATTATTCAGTATTATACTAACTAATTGCAAGATCAAGAATAGAATCGTGATCGTTTGATAGAATTGTTTTTAATTTCATTGGAAAAAATAGAAAGATATTAAATATTAAACATTTTTTATTCAAGGGAAATTAAAGTTGTGGATACTCCCTTATGTCTTATGAAGAAAATAAGGCGAAAAAAAGTCTTAGGAACGAACTCGGTAAACGTATAATCATCATTACACCAGTACATTAAACTAATACCTGGCAGTTGCTAAGGAAGAAGATAACAAAAAATTGTTAACCCTTTTGAAATACAACTTTACAACTCGCGTCAGCTTGTGAATGCAAAGAGAGAAAAAGGTAATTTTAACTTGCGAAAACGAAGATTATGCGGAACAAAGATTCCTCTTTTTTTCCAATAGGTTTAGCTACACTGCAAA
>NC_046664.1:95435193-95461153 GCF_010883055.1 Belonocnema kinseyi
TCGAATTTATTTTATCGTTGCTAATTGTAGGGAAGTAATTTCAAATCTCGATTCAAGTGAAGTTTCAAAATTAAAAAATGAGGATGGCCACTGGACCTGATATTTTTTGAGGCCGAGAAAAAGAAGACAATGGCAGCGAATTTATTTTTTGACCCGGATTTTACAAATTTCTAGAAGAAACATACATCTAATCAGTTGAAATATCACAAATTAAGTTTTGAAGACTTCAACAATTAAAAATGAAAATCTTTTGAATTTAAAATTTTTTGATAAAAAATGTTTTAATATGATCAACTGTAAATGTAAATTAATTAATGATTTTTAAAATTGAACTGTATTTCTGGTGTTAAAAAATTGAACATTAATTGATTTTACAAAAACATTCTGAATCTGTTAAAAATTAAACAGTTTACCTTTTTTAACGTTAAAAATGTAACTATTTCAATTCGAATGTCTCAGTAATTTATTTAATAAGCTTAAACGTTCGATTGAAACATTTTCATAAATAAATCCATTTCATCAGTAAGAAAATATTATTTAAACTACTCTAAGAAATCTTAATATTATTAAAATAATTGGTAAGTTAAATTTAAAAGCATAGATCATTTATTATATTATTATATTGAGTATATATGGTATATATATATAGTAATATATTTTAAGTCAAACAAAAGGGTGTTCCATTTCATTTTGGAATTATTCTGATTCAAAATATTAGTATTATTGGATATATGTAAAAAATAAACGTATATAAAATTCATAATGACTTAAATTTATTAAATTAAAACTTTCAATACGTACTTAATTGCTTAAAATAATTAAAATGAATCTAACTTCGTAAGAAATAGTATAAGAAATTGAACGAATGGCTCCTAATATTCAATATATAAAATTTGAATATCACCCTACAATAATAATTATTATTATAATTATATATTCCTAATCTTAAAAAACATAATGATACATTTAAATAATATAAGTTAAAATAATTAAGAATAATTAACCTTAAATATTCTATTGTAAATACATTCAGTTTCAAACTTAAAAACAAATTTTGTAATATTTAGCAATATTTGAATAGTTTATTTTAATAATAAAATATAAATCAAATATAAAAAATAAAGCAATTTAAAGCTGAACTGTTTGAAATATACAGCATTTAGTCTTTATAATTATAGTGCTAAACCTAAAGTTTTAAGGATACATTTTTAATTGTTCATTTGAAAAAATAATAATTTGTAAGTGATAATGTTCAAATTTTTGTACAAATAACAATATTGAATAATTATTACCTTTAAAAGGCTTACAAAAAATAATTTAATCCAAAAGGATTTATGTATAAAAAACGTTTAAATTTCACCATTCTAATTTTAAAAGAATAGGAAGAAATCTTGGTATTTAATTATTTTCCGAAATGTAAAGAGGATCTTTTTGCATTTTTATTGATTTAGAAGGGATGCAATTTTGTATTATTTATTTTTTTTATCAATTAAAAGAACTTTTTATTAAAAATTTTTCTGAATTGCAAGCGGAAAATTTTTTATTTTCAACATTCTTATTGAATTGTAAGGGAGAACATTTTCGTTATTATTTTTTTAATTGAAAGAGACTTTTTAAAAAGTGTTTTTTTGGGTCGAAAGGAAAGAAATTTTAATTGTTTCTGAATTGGAAGAGAAACACTTTTTAAAAGATTTTTATTGGGTTGGAAGGGATGAGATTTTAGTTTTATGTTTTTCTAAATTGGAAGAAATACTTCTTTTGTCTTGAACTTTTGTGTTGACCTAGAAGGAGTACATTTTGTTTACTAATTGTTTTTTCCGAATTGGAACATGCCAAGTCTTTGTGATGATAGCGTGGTTTTATATTTTCTAGACAGAAATCCTTGCACTATTCAATTTATAAAAGCTGAACATTAACAATTTTGCGGTCCAATGACATTAAATTTACAGAAATTCAATTGCAAGGTGATAAAAGCCTCCATTTTATACGTATAAATGTTTGAGCGTTTGAATACAAATTTGCTGAATTGGAAAAAATATTGATGTAGCGAGTTAAAAGAAAAGCATTTTTTCTTCCAAAAAATATTTAACTTCTCTGTTCAAATCCTGGAGCTACTTCAACTTTAAAAGCAAAATATAAACAAAGTAAATAAAAGACAAGTGGAAAAGGAAATAAAACTGAAGCCATAAAAAGCAAAACATTGTAAGGCATATTTTACTCCTGTAATGGCCGCTTGTTAAAATTTCTTCGTTCAATTTTCTTCCTTTTTCTACCTTACTATCCTAGCACAAGACTGCTGAAGCTGGAGGCGCAAAAGGTCCTTGAACTTGAACACGTCCGTGGTTCCCAGACAGGTGGGGATCGGTGGCCGCTTAGAGCCGATGAAGCTCACACACCTCGGTCCTCCGTCACCACAGTAGGACGTCTTCAGAATATAAGTATAAGGGAACTCAGAAATTGTAAAACCAGACAGTATTGAAGATCCGTGCAATGATGATCATAAATATGAGGATATTCAAGAATCTTTTATTGATGGTAATTACTTTTACCATCATTCAAGGTCATCCTCTCTCAACTTCCGTAGAGCAAGATGAAAAAGGTCCACTAAGCAGTCTGGCTGAATCTCCAGTCACAAAAACTGAAGAAAAAATTCCTGAGACTGATTCGCTGAAAATTGATTTAATAAAACCTGAATTACCGAAGCCTGATCTTTCGCTAAAGAAGCAAAAGACTGTAGAGGAACCAGAACACAAGGAGGAACCAAAACCGGAAACATCTTCTGATGTGACACCTAAACCAGAAGATGAAATTAAACCTTCATCTTCCTCTTTTCCAATGAAGGAACCAGAAGCTCCTTGTTCTTCCACCACGGATCGGGATTGTGATTTTGTATCCAAACCTGGAGACTATATTGATCGGAGAAAGATCGATTATGATCAGAGGCAAAATGGAACGGAGAATTATAGAATTCAGGTAGATGGACTGGTTTTAGTTTTAGCGCCGGTGGAAGCTCTTCTGATGGCGGGTGGAATGGGTTCGGAAATTATGAATGGACAATTCAACTTCAGTTCTGCCCTCGATCAGCAGATCCCAAAAGGTGATGAACAGTCTTCAAATATTTCATCTAAACCGGAATTCCAGAAACCAAGTCTACATAAGTCAGCCAGACCTATCTTCTATGCATCTCCAAAACCTGTTGATGGGTAACTATTTTTTTTTATATATTATTGGACCTTCTTTAACAAAAATAGGAGTAGAATTTTGCTGATAGGGAATTATCATCCCAGATAAATATAAAGTTTAGAAACGCAAAAATTAAATTTAATCATTATATTATAACATTCTATATTTCTTATACATGTTCTTAACAATTTTATATATGTTATATACCAGTTACAAAATTGTTATTTGACACAGGAGAATTGCTATAGAAATGTGATAGATTTCTTACAAGCGTATGTAATAACGTTCTGAAATTGTTATAAAATGCACGTAATATTTTTCTACAACTGTTTTATTCTGTTATGTAACAGTTGCAAAACTGTTATATACATATGTCTTATATAAGGTTCATCTAGTTTAATAATATTTAAGGCCGTGGCTACGTGTACCAAAATAGAAAAACATATAATAAAAAATGTCTTCTACTGACGTTTTTTTAACTACCATAAAATTTGTTTGTGTCATATTTCCGCATGCGTACACTAATTTTCAAATTTTATTAATATAATAGTGTGATTAGTTTTATTTTTATTAAATATTTTCAAGTGTAATATTTTATTTTGAAACTTGAAGAATCATTAGTTTCATTATTAAATTTCAATTTTCGTTCCGAAATTCCAGATGAGTAATTAATTATTTTTCATAATCTTGGCTGTTGCATAATATACGAAAGTATAGAATAACTATCCCTGTGATCTCGATTTATAATCTATTCATATATGATAATTTATTATTATGTATACAAATTTCAAAATTTCATTATTTATTTAAAGATTTTACTAATTTTCTTTTATTCCATTTAAAATTTCTTCCTCAAGTTTTTTTTGACACTATCTCAATGATTTTCGATGCTCTTTTGTACTTTACTTTGTTTATTCTCATGTTTATCCTCCTGCTTTGCCTCTACGGTAATTTTCATTAATTATTGTTCGTTGAAACTTCCGTCATCCCAAAATTCAGCTGTAAAATTCATATGAAATTCTCTTTATATTCTTTTTATAATTTCAAGTAATTTTTTAATGATGCTAAACCTTGTATTTATTATTTATATTTTTTAATTCTGCATAATTTCCATATAATAATTTTTAAATTAAGTAAACAAAATTAATTTAATATAAATATATTTTTATGGAAAGAAATTGTTTAAAGGTATTTACTGAATATTTACAATGTTTACCAAAACATACAACTCTGAAAAAGGGAAATGGGTAAGGTGGTGTGTCTATATTTTGTTTAGATATAGTCTCTTTTAACAAAACACGTTACACCCAACAATGGGTAGAGTTGTTGATGTTGAAACTTCTAGAAACGATCGACAATATGAGCCCCTTCCTTTCAAAACAGCGCAAACACATACAAAAATGTAACTATAATATTATGTAACAAAAATAATTATTAAAAGAAATATATAATACAGATTATCAACCAAAGCAAACTTTTCTTAAGAGATCATGATACAAAAAAGTAAACAAAAGTTTAAGAAAGAAGCCACATTGAAAAAATCCTCGTGTTATCCTCAGGAAATACAAATATTAACAAATACGCTAGCCCTTGGAATATCTTCCCCTTTCTGAATTTTTAGATGAAGCAAATAGTTTTTTAGTTGTAGCGTTCCAACGTTACGGAAAATTCCTTGATACTGGCTCTAGCGCTATACTGGGCAGCGTCCATTCTATCGCGGTCTACCTGCTTAATCTATCCCCACTACCAAACTTCCCCTCACGCAGCTGAGAAATCATCAGACAGTTGTCGCCAAGTAATAAAAGATGTATTCTCCTTGTATTTTTCGAGGTGCACAAAATTCCCGGTTTTCCTGAGTCGCTTAATACCCTTTTTTCAAAAACTATTTCAAATTAACATAATGAAAATTTTTGAGCAATATTAAATTTCTCGAAAAAGTGAAGAAATAGCGGCATTAGCGAAACATAAAAAGAAAATAGCGGCATTTTTTGCCGTAACTATAACTGAAAAAAGGTAATTTGTATTTATATTAAAAAATTATATGTTTCGTGTTTTATTTCTTATTAAGTATAAAGGACACCGCTGAAAAAGTCTGGCGGAAACAGGGAATACCTCAGCTGCGTGAGGAGAAGTTTGGTAGTGGATGTATACCAACCAGATAGATACCGAGCAAATTTTTATCGTTCCGTTATACTTGACGGGTTAGTTTTATGGAAAATTCCATAATACTAGTCCTTGTCGATAAATAAAGGAATTCAAGAAAAGTCACAGAATTTATTAAAAGAATAATTAATGAATTAAAGTATTATTTGGGTCAAAAAATAAGTTTTTGTGTCTGCATGAATCTTTGTAAAAATAAAATTGTGTGACAAAATGTTCCCAAATTTCAGAAAGTGACATAAATTTTGGAAATTTCGATAGCAACATTTAAAAGTAGCTTATTATCAAATGCGCCATGAAAAAATTTACTTATTAGGGGAAATAAATTTTGTATATTAGATATTAATGATTGTTCAATAAATCATAAAACCTATAGTTGCGTACACAAAATAAAAAATACATTTTTTAAAATTTTGTTTTCAAAAATGAATTAATTCCAAATGTCTGCAAAATTAAAATAATCTATTTATTAATTTATTGGAATGATTTATGTTTCAGACCCGTTTCGATCAAATTGATAAATTTAATTGCGCCACTGTTGGAACAACGGAGACATTAAAGTGATCGCTGAACCGAAATAAGAAACGATTCCCAGTTTGAAGATTTTATTCAATCAACACTGCATCATACTCCATAATGAAAATATTACTGAACTCGTATATTTTTATCGACTCATAAATCATATAATCATTAGCCTTAAGCTTCGTCAGACATTTCAATAAAATATAACTAGATATTTACATGTGTCTTTTACATCCTCTCACATGGCGATTGTATAATTTTCTTCGAATAATTTGCATTATTTTGAGGTTTATAATTAAAGGAAACGATTGACTAAATAATCTAGGTGGTAACTGTATTTTTTTTACAAAATATTAATGTTTAAACTATATATCTATGAACTTGTTAAAGGATATCCAAGAATAAATACAGCTGCGATTTGACCAAACCCATCAAATATGGTATAATTTTAGGTCTTTGTCAAAACGAGTATAAACAATCAAAAACTGAATAGAAGCTATCTTCCAGCTGTTCAAAGAGTAAATATCAGTCAACATAAGAATTCTTGTAACATTCTCTATCGTCAATTTTTTAAACAGAATATTTTCACACTTCCTCTTGTCAATTTCGCGTCTGTCTGCAGCAATCAAAAGCTCCTCTTTGAGTTTGTCCTTGGCATTGAAGTCATTCGTATAGACGAATCTAAGATATTCTTGGAAAACTAGAGGGTTTACTTCTTCAATCTCCACAACTCCGAGTATTATTTCCTTCATCTTATGCGAAAACACCTTACCGAAGACTGGACTTTTTTCCGAAAAAAATATTTAATGAGCTGAATAATTTTGGTCTCCAACGTGAATTTTTATATCATTAAACTTCATTACGAACGAATCTTGCAAGGACTTTCTTACGAGATTTTACGTCAATATGATTTTTTGAAAAATCAAAGATAGAATTTACTACCGGTACTTTTTTAAACCCTTAGAATGTCGATTACAAAATCTATAAGGAATCTCGGTTCTTTATCGAATTAAGTCATCTAGAGTTTCAATGTAAACTGGAGTATATTGAGCACGACATTCTCTAGAGTCAGATTTATAAATATGATTTGTTTGTAATCGATTTTTTATTAAACAGCAAATTCAAAAAGACTTCTCATTTTTGAAAAATTTTTCGAAAATGAGGCATATCTTTCCTTTTGTAGTGTATTACTACACAAAATACATTAGACTCCATATCCTCAATTTCTATTTCAGAAGTGATTACCGAACTCCCAAATATTTTCCGTAAATGAAAACTGCTCTCAGCTTGAACAAATTTAGGAGCGGCATATGTTGTCGCACTGAAGAGTTACCGCAGGTCAGCAGGGTCATGACCAGTCGTAGGACCCGGCGCCCCCCGAAATTTCGCGAATCCTAAAATTTTCCTATAGATGTGAAAAAATCTTATTTTAACTACGTTTGCCCCCCCCCCCCCCCTATGAGTCTGTAAGTCAGTGAAATGTTTTTTGCAAAAGTCGAGTTTCGCAAAAATTTTCTTTAACTTCCTGGATTATGCATCGTATCTTGAAGTAATAAGTTCCTAATTCTTCGAGGCATGTGTTACGTCCTAAAGGTCAGGACAAATCAATATCTATATTTTACAATTTACTCTCCTGATTTACCGACAGAGCGAAAGGCTCTGGACTAAGGGAACAGGAAAGGGCCAAATGATCGACGGTGAAACCCAAATTTGCATACTATCTATTCAGTTTACTAAGTATCCTTAAACAAGTTACAATTCGTGCGTAAATTGATTTGATTAAAAGTGAATTGGTACTGGAATGCAGAAGTGATGATGGTGAATTCTGCTTTATCCTCGGCTGTTCCTAAAAGAACACAACTTATCTATTGGAGGAAAGGGAACACAGCCGAAAGTGAGAAGGAAAGAAAATAAACGACATCAAATTTACCTGAAATTCCGTTGAATGGAGAAGTAGACTTGATGAGAATGGTACGGGAGCTGGGCTCCTCGTATGGGAGAAGCCGTGGTGGGGAACGAGATGAAATTTGGACTGAAGAATATGATGAAGAACTGCACTGGAGAACGTGACAATGAATAGTGGTTTAATAATGGTCACTGACTCAAGGGTTGAAAGGGAAAATTGACAGATACAACGGAAATTGATCTGTTTCCAGAAGGCGCTTGCAAACTGAAAAGCCTTCGAAGAGTGGTTGTAACGTAGAATGATCTCAGACCCAAGAGTGAGTTCCAAGCGCCGAAATGAATTATTTTATATGCTGGGGTGGTTAGGAGATTCTGTCTAAGAAGGGATGCGATTCCATGTAAGCATCCTTCACGCAAATATTTCTCTAGGAGGGGATGTATGTCGATTCCATATCGATGACACGTGTCACAGCATCTCGAGGTTGTATACACCGCCTCTATATTAATTACACGTGCCTTTTTTTTAGTTTAATACACGAATTCCAGGAAACATCTCGAGGTTTAACAGAATTTGTAGAGTGACAAATCCTTAATTATGATTTGCTACAAAGTTTGTCGGATACTCCGCCTATTATTCTGACCCTGTTCTAAAAGTGATTGACATATTCGATCCACTTTTCCTAAAAATATTTTTAGAGAGATAAAATGATCTGAGCTAAGTAAGTCACGACGTGACACATGTGTACTTTTCAAATCCACAGAGTTTATTTTGCTGGACATCGAATATTATTGTCCTGCTGCTAATTATATTCCACTGGAAAGACTAAATTATCGCCAAAGTCAATTACAGAATTTGGGAGTGAAAAATAAAATTATGTTTTAAAAGAGCTGCTGAGATACATAAGATTTCTTTTCTTCTGTTGAGCTTTTTAATATCGAACACCAGTCTACCTCAGTGAATCTAGTGTTAAGAAAATTTGGCGACTACAATGCAATTGAACCGCTGGCGACCAAAAGGGGACACGGCCGGATTCAGCCTGAGAAGTATTGTCCTGAGTGTCAATTTTAAAAATCTTTCTAATTTCAATTTTAAAGACTGATACTTGTAGAGAATTTCAAGGCGCATCTTTTTTCCTCTTGCAAAAATTTATAGGTTTTGTAGTTTTTGAGATAATTTGTAAAAAGTGGATTTTTTGAAAACGAAAAATTCCAATCTTTTTTCAATTTAACTCGCGCTAATTTAGCCAATTTTCATCATTTCCCGATTTCCCTAATACAAAGTACGTGTTTAAGTCTTCTGAAACTATCTAAGAAAAATAAAGGACAATATTGTCATAAACAAAAAAGTTATTAATTTTTTTTTGAGGCAATGCAAAAATCATGAATTTTAACCTTCAAGCGCCTCGTTTAGCGAACGAATTTTAAGCTACGGAAAGCTTTCAGTGAGAAAGTTGTTCATTAAGGTTCAAAGAAGTTTTCTGGAAAGTTTTAGATCAATTGGATTAATAGTTCAAAAATTATGAATGTTTTAAAATCCAAGCGGTAATCTTGACGCTGCCCAAAAACGTGCCTGGCCGGCTACGTACGCGCTGCAGCGAACGACGTGAAGGTCAAGTCAAACTTACCAAAACAAATGCACAACAGTAACTTTTTTTGTCATCTTCTATGAAACAAGTATCATTCTTTAAAATTGAAATTAGAAAGATTTTTAAAATTGACACTCAGGACAATCCTTCTCAGGCTGAATCCGTCTGTGTCTCCTTTTGGTCGCCAGCGGTTCAATTATGTTCGGGCAAGTCTCAAATGCGATTTTAATTGTACGATAATAGCCAAAGAGTTCTTTGTCACCAGATATTATTTCCATTTTTATTGGTTTCTGAAAAATTCAAAAGATCATTATTTTTATTATAATAACGATAGCAAAGTTTCATTTATAACTTTTGATTCTAGATTTTAATTTGGCAAGTAAAAGTCACAATTCTAATTTAATGCTGGTTCAGCTTTAAATGAAATTTGAAATCGTTTAATTTTGAACGTCAGTTTAAGTTTCAAATCCCAGATTTTTAAATGAAAAGAAATGTAAGTTTCAATAGAGAATTTGCATATATTTTGATTTGTTTAAAAGCTTATGATCTAAATATTTGATAAAAGCGCTTATTTTTTTAATTTTAAGTTCTTATAGCTTATATAAAATTAGTTGAAATGCCGATTTGGAATATTACATTTAAATGACTTGCCATTATGATGACGTCCGTTACATGAAGAGCACGAAGTACATACATCAAAAAGTGAATCATGTGCAGATAATTTATATTTTGGAATTTGGCTCTATTTTTTATTTGATAAATTTATAAATAGAGATTTCCACTCAAACTTCCGAAAAATATGGAAAATTATTTAAGACTTCAAATAGTTTAAGATTTTGGAAATTCTTTAAGGAATATCTTTCTTTCATCATGCACTTCAAATGTTTGACATTATAAATGTGAATAAATCTTCACACGTTAGCACTAAATATCAATATAAAAAAACTGATAGTGACACGCCATTTTTTCCAAAATACTGTATAAACAATCACTTCTATTTATTTCTGGTAAAAATTAGAGATTCTAAAGGAGAGTTAAGACAAAGTTTGACTGCTGTACTGGAACCGCAGAGTTTGTACCAATCACGAAGCTGTATTTAACAATTTCTGTTCGATGATTGGACGCAGTACCGGAACCTGCTCTGCTTGTCTAAACTCTCCTCTGAGAAACCCTAGTAAAAAGAATCTCATTTTATTGCTTTCTAAAAATGATAATTATTTTCCGCATTCATAACTCATGCAAATTTTCTATTGATTAATGTATTTTCATATCAAAAACATTCAACCTATTCAAGTTTTAATGTTTCAATTAAAAAAGATTACCAGAAGAAACTGGCGGTTCAATGAAGTTGCGGCTTGAATAAAATGTAGTATGTTTTAGAATTTGAACTCCAATAGAAACATGTAGACACCCAAAAGGGTTTCTTTAGAGACCTTTAACATTTATTGGCCAATGATTTAAGATGAAAAGTTTCATTCATATGAAAACGCCTTTTTGTTTATATGTTTTTCATTTAATTCTCTTCATTAAATTATGTCCATCATATTTCGATTAAATGTGTGCTTTAAGATAAAGATCGTGTTATTGATTAAATAAAATTTCGAAGTGCGCAAAATGAAAAATAGGTTCTTTGGAAATAGGCTAAATTAAAATTGTGTTCCTTTAGGGCTCCAAATACTAATACTAAAATGAAATCTTGTAGAACTAATTCATCGTTTTGGGTTCCTTTTCAGCAACCGGGGTTCCTTTTTGTTGCAGCGCCTTTGGGACCAAAAATTGGTTCTAATCGAATCCTCAGTTTTGTCTGTGTTGGATTTTAAGTCGCTTTAGGTTTTTGAAACTTTTTCGGAATTTTTTTGGACGGTAATACATTTTAAAGTGTTCAATGTCTAATTACGTATATTGAAGACTATTGAATGTGCTTAAAATGAAATATTCTTTTTGAAAACTTCGTGTTTGTAATTATTTACATTGATTTCAAAAATTTCGAAAATGTCTCAAATTCAGAAAAGCACCACTTGTGCAATCTAGAATACTTCCTCAGTATTTTTTGTTCTTCTGAGAATTATTATTATAACAATTAATTTCTATGAATATTTTTAAATTGAAACTTCTAAAAACGATCGACAATATTGGCCCATTCCTTGCAGAACATCGACAATACATAAAAAAATGTAATAGTATTCTTAAGTATTAAAAATAATTACTAAAAAAAATTATAATCCATATTATCAACCAATGTACGCAAAAGCTTAAAAAAGAAACCCCATTAAAAAAGTCCTCGTGTTATCTTCAGTATAGGAAAATCCGCTAGTATTTTTAAATTCCTGGAAGAAACCCGTTGAAATTAACTAAGTGAATCGCAGATTTCATCGTATTGTTTTTAAAAGACTATTCCAAAAGTATCAGTATGGGGTTCATGATGCAAAACTAATAATAGATGGCAGCACCGGCCCTCTTTCGAAGAGTGAGATTCACCATGAGGGTAATTAAACTTTCAATATGTTTAGTGCTTAGATGCGAAGGTGATTTATACTCTTAAATGAAACCTCACATTGCAAGTAACAGACAGAAAATGATTTATGAACCATTCACGAATGGTCCCTTATGAAAAAGAAGTTTTTCGCGAAAAAAGTACAGGATCCAATACTTATAAAGACTTCGTTTTCACAAGGGCTATATTATAAATATGGTTTAAAAAAGGTTGAAAAGTAGTATATTGTGTTACGAGAGAGAAATTACCCGTTTGACATCCGTTTAGGCCAATTTTTGTAGTACGAGGCGAGCAGCACACGCGCAAACGGACGAGACTGTCAAAGGGTTGCTTTCGAGTGACACACGGTGTTTTATGTAAAAGAGGACGATTTCTGCAGATGCTGAATTATTGTTGCATCGAAATAATTGACTAATTTTTGTCAGACCTATATCCAACTCATTAAAACAACATTCGTAATTATCGCAAATGTGGCGCTGCTGCGCATTCTACAACAGCAGTTTTTTTTAGAAATAAGAATGTTTCATATGTCAAAAAGATTAAATTTTTTTGCGAAATGGATCAAACAACTCGTTATAAAATTCTTTTTAAATACATTTTTTTAGTGTTGAAAATATTTTTTTAATTTTAAAAAATGGTTTTAATACACTAAAATTGTCTTTAATATAAGATATTTTACTCCAAAAATGTAAAATTATTTATATTTATTTTATTTATTTATATACTTAACCAGGAAAAAAGTTATAACATCTTTACACGAAAGCTTTCACTTTCGAAATTTCGTCAACGAGTTTCAGGCAGTCTTTTAAAGTACTAACGGTTTTCCAACCTAGTAAATAAATTTCACTTTCTTGAAAAAAATCTAAAGGAAGAAAATCTGTTTATGTAACACTCACGTTACAATGTGTAATTATATAGTATAACTTTACACTACAACTTTACAACTTTAGATCCCCAGTTCCCCGTCGATTCAATTTCCTAAGATTTCAAGTCCATGTGATGTATCGGTCACGTGACCAGATTCCTACTTTACCGACACTTTTTTTATTTCCTAACTTATTTTCACACGAAGAACCACATCTTGTTGAAAATTGGGATAATATATAAAAAGCACTAAGAAAGGCAGGTCTGATAATAAATGTTAACAATTATGAAAAAAGAAAAAGGATTTTCAAAAAAAAAACTTTTTTCCTGAAAACAAGTGTCGGCAAGGTAGGAATCTGGTCACGTGATCCACACGGCCCATAGCCTTAAGCAGAAATTGATTGCATTTTCAACAAAATTGTTGAACTTCCAACCAATCAAGACTTGCTAGCAAAAGAGATAAATTTTCAAGCCAAAAAGATGAATTAAAAAAAATGATAAGCAAACAGCTTCATTAACAATCAAATGGTTAAACTTTCAAGCAAAATATACGAATCTTCAACAACAACAAAAATAGTTGAATTTTTACCAAATTAGTTAAATTTTCAATCCGAAAGGATAAATTTGTAAGAAAACAGTTGATTTTTCGACTAAAACGACAAATTCAACAAAATAATTCAATTTTTCACGAAATAATTCAATTTTCAACCAAATAATAATCATTTTTAACAAAGTAGTTGCATTTTCAACAAAATAGCTAGATTTTAACCTACCAAGATCAATTTTCACCCAAGACGATTCATTTTCTACCAAAAGTGCAAATTCTCAACAAAATACATGAATTTTTAACCAAACAGTTAATTATTATCTAGAAAGCTCAGTTTTTAACCAAAAATTGTATATTTATATTTTCAGTTGACAATCTTACTTTTTAGGAAGCAAAAAAAAACGAATTTTCAACCAAAAATAGGTTTTTTTTTTAACAAATAGTTTAATCCTTGACAAAAAGGTATATTTTCAAAAAAGATAATGAATTTTCTATCTAAAAGAAATGATTGCATAACAAAAAAAAAGCATACACAATTTATAAAGAATACATTTTCAACCAAAAATGGAATAGGTAGAATGCAGATGAAAAAAAATTTATTTTTAACCAAAAAAATAAACCGAATTTTCAACAAAATAATTAGATTTTCAACTAAACTGATGAATTTGTCACTAATAAGATTGTAAGTGAACTAATAGGTTTAAAAACTAATAAAAATTAAACTAATAAGTTAAAAGATCAAAAATGACAAATGGAATAGTTACATTTTCAGTCAAAAAAATTACTTCTCAGCCGAAAAAAATTAATTCTCAACTGGCAACAAAAATAGTGATTTAGGAAAATACATGCATTGTCAGCAAAATAAGAAAATGCCCAACCAAATAGTAGAATTTTGAACCAAACGAAATGAATTTCTTTAAAAAAGGGGAACCGAGGGGAATCCAGGAAATAGTTTTAAGTCTGAAATTGTCCTTCAAACTTATTACGTTATTATAGAACAGTACCGTTGCAATGCCACCTTTCGCAAACTTTTCTAAAATTTATCAACAGGAAATGTACAAAACGTTATAAGAGCTCATAACGTTACTTCCTCTAACCCTTCAATCACCTCCCTCTGTGTTACCAACCATATTTTTTGGCTCGACCCAAAGAGGAAACCCTCCTCAAATTGATAACGTGTTTTATGGACAGCCCCAAAGTATATGTACCTCAACGTTTCCACTTTTGAAAATCAAAAGTCCTTTCAAAACACATGTGTGTTGCACAATCTGCAGTCAAATTTGAACATTGGAGTAAATTGGAATCAAGACCATTTGTTTTAAGATGCTTAATGAGATCCTGGTAAAAATATTTACTTTCTAATTCTTTTGGACGTTCCTTTTCTGTCAGTTTTGCATATTCTTCTGCCAATATTTCCGCAAAATTTGAAGGTAATTCTAATTTTACAGCATAATCCTTTTTGTGGATCAATTCGAATTTTTGCTCGTGGGTTTACATTTTTAGAAAAATAACATGGAACAGCATCTTCCCTTAATAAAGGATGTTTTCGTACTTCACGTTCTACTACTCCTCCTTTTTTATAAATAACACGTTCCCTTTCGACGTCTTCCGTTTTGAAATGTAATTCACACAAAACATGATTCCTTTTAAATTCTTTTCCCTGGTCAGGAATTGCTTTCTGTCATGCTTTCAACATTTCCACCTAGAAATAATAAAATTATGCAAATAAGTGAGAAGTTTATACACACAAATATACATACCAAAAAAGGAATAGTAAAGAGTGGCATCACCTCATGCGTTTAGCGAGCATATAGGTAGGAGAAAGAACCTCCAAGAAATCGGTAATGTTTACCATGCTTTCAAAGCAAGTGTCGCTGTCGCTCACATGCGCAATGCTGTTGTCGTCTCACGTGTTATACCGTGGAGTCCGTTGAGACCAAGGTCGAAGACAGATGCATTTTTGCGCAGTCTCACTTTATTGTACGGTGTACTGTACCTAACTATTGAAATAACGTGTGTACCTTTGCAGATGAACTAGCTTTTGTCGCCTTACTCACGGAGCTTTAATTATTCTCCACGCGTGGTTAATAAACCAGTGCTGATTGTCCCTACCAGGTACACAATTCTATAGCGACTAATGTCCTGTTAGAAGAAATCCCTACAAAATTAATTTTCTGATTACTATTGCCAGCATTTCCATTCTACATCTATAACCCGGAACCTAAAATGTACATCAAATGCCACATTTTTGGTCATATTAACATGCACTACAAATCTAGTGCGCGCTGCAAGTGCTGCGGCTCCTCAGAGGTATACACCAAAATAAAACCACGCCCTAACGCGAGTAGCTCTACAAAATGTGCGAACTGTGATGAAGACCACATGCCCTTCCATAAAAAATGCCCCGAATTTTTATTCAAGACTGAGCTACGTGTTTTGCCACAAAATACAAACTATTCTTCAAATAAGTCAAGCTTATCCCCAGGTCTAGTAAAGGGGTTAAATATGCTTCCTTCCCTCAGCGGCTTCCTCACTCCTTTCAAACATTTAGTTCCTCAATGTTCCCAGAGCCTAATGATGCACCTGCCCCCAGATAACAATTGGTACGCAGGATGTGCGCACTGTGGAGGCATGTATGTGGATTAATCCGCTCGACGTGCGTTCCGATCAGCATTCAGATGCGTCATCCATGGAGGCGCATATGCGACGCAAGCCATGCGACGCACGCGCGTGCGTTCATGAAGCAAACACTCGGTGCGCGTGGGCGAGAAGCTCCACTGACCACTGCCTCCAACGGTATCGCTCGGAGGTTTATGTGGCAAGTGACTTGAGTTTTCGACGTTTACGATCGTAAAGACTCGGAGTTTCGGCTCTAACCTTCCCTCCAGTGCTCCGGTGCTCGAGGCTATTTCCCTTTCTCCCCAGGTGTGACTGCAGCGACAGACAGGCCTAGGGCGCGGTGAGTAACCTGCGATATTCGCCGGCCATTTTTAAAGAGCCACGCGCTCAGTTTTATTTTACTATTTGTACGTATCTCCTTAGGTTCTGATTTCTAAAACTCTTCCGGAGGCATAGCCTCCTTTAACGGATCCTCGTCGGGTAGAGAGGGCAATCCCACGAAGGAGCACCCTTACCCCCTTTAGCCTCCTCTTTCTCAGGATGTTTCTCAGGATGTTGAGCCTCGAAAGATTGAGCGATCTCAAATCGAACCACAAACGAGTCAAAATGCGCTCACAAAAAGGAAAAAATAAAACGGAAACTACTCTCCCTTCAGATGATGAATTTGATCATTCCCTAGTGAAAACGACAGAGATAAATGAAAATGACAAACTGGACACGACAGTGACAGCGGACTGTGACAAACTAGACACGACAATGACAGCTGACGATGGCAAACCCCGTACTAATTCCACACCCGATCCTCGACACTCTAAAAGCAACTCGCTTCCACCCACGGTTTCTGCAACCACTGCCGATTCCAATCTCGGTGCCGATGGATCCACTTACTCGCTCACTAAAGTTCACGCCCAACTTCGTTACAGCGAATTCGAATCAGGCGAGTGCCCAATCATAATACAACGTAAAATCAATTCGGAAAACGCGAAAAAAGATCTTGCTGCCGATACGACCGGCCGTCTTTTACAAAAATACTTTCTCGGCCATATTAGCGACGTTTGTGGCAGTGGTTTCGGGAAACTCAAGGTCATGGCTAAGTCCGCCAAATCAGCTAATATGCTGCTTGAAGAAATCCCCAAAAAAATCTACCACTTAATAACCCTCATTCCAGCTAGTTTTGCAACGTGCCAGGGTGTAATTCGCGTCGTATCCCATGACATTTTTGTGAAGGAATTGTTCAGAATCTTCAGGTTTTAGGTCCAATCAGGAATAGAGTCACGGTTCTGGATACCTTCCGTCTAAACAGAAAAATGAAAGACCCCGAAACCCAGGAAACTAAATTTGAATCCTCAAAGACTGTCCTTATCACTTTTAAAGGAACATGTCTTCCAGAAAGAGTCTCTCTCTTTTTGGCCTCTTTCCAAGTTGACTCCTACATCCTTCAACCAAGAATGTGTCTCAATTGCCCTCGCATTGGACACATCAGTAAACATTGTAAATCCAGCCCACGCTGCAAACGCTGTGGGTTTTCAGATGTCACACCGAATCCAATCCCTGCCCTAACGAGACAGGCAAGCCTAAATGCGTGAACTTCAAGGGCGATCACATGCCAGCTTACAAAGGTTGTACGGAATTCATTTTCCAAAGCGAGCTTCGTATTTTTGCTACGAAGTATAAGATGACCTTCATGTTAACAGCAAAAGCTTCGACTTACCCTCCGAAATCCTCATATCAAACTCCAGGAAGGCATTCGGCATCGAATCCCAGCACTACTGCTTCCTCAAATGTCAGCTCCCAACCTTCCTCGTACAAGGGACCTTCAGCCGGCCCATCTTTCGCCCACCTTCATAACAACGGACGATCAGAAAGCTTCTTAGACAACGGTTGTGCCCTTAACCCCTTAAAGGACTCTTCCTCCCTTCCCAACCCACCGTTCGCCTCTCTTGCTTCCTTTTCTACACTTTTGAACTTGCTCAACCCTCCGACTGTTAGCACGATCCTATCTGCCCTGATGAACCTACTTGGGATCTTATCCTCGGAGTTAAAAGTTCTAGCAAGTTCTTTTTAAAACAATGGCTCAACTCAGTAATTTAAGAATCGCCCAGTGGAATTTTCGGGGCGTCCTGAATAAACAGGGCGACCTTTCAAACTTTAGGGACGAGTTTGATATTATCCTCCTTTCAGAAACCTTTTTAAAGCCTACTTCCAAACAAAATTTTAAAATTAAAGACTTTAACATTATCAGGACGGATAGACTCAGTAATAGCCGTGGTGGGCTCGATATCGCCCTTCGAAGTGGGATCACTTTCTCGCGGACCCAACTTTTCGACTCCATCAAAAATGTGAATTGCAGCTCGGTTGTCATAAGCGGTGACTTTAACTGCCACAATTCTCTTTGGGGCAGCTCGCATAATTGTAGAGGAGGAATTGAACTTTGTACTGCCTTGGATAAGACAGATCTGATCCCCCACAACACAGGTGAACCCAACTTTCGTACCCGTCCTGGAAGCCCGCCATCAATTATTGATCTGACCTTCGTTTCTCCGAATCTATACACACTCTCCTCTTGGGGGGTTCGGAACGACTCTTTGGGCAGCGATCACTTCCCCGTTATTTCTAGCATAGAAGTTTCAATACCAACAGCCCTATTTCAGTCCCATGGATATAAATTTAAACGCATCAACTGGTTCTCGTTCTCTTCTCATCTTTCTGAATCTATTTTACAAGATATAGAGTTGTCTGAATCTACGAACTCGGACTGTCTCTCAAAGTACGAGGCCTTTGTGAAATGCGTGGACGAGACTGTGCTCACTGCGTGTCCAAGGGCTAAATCTGCGGTTCATGTCCACCGCCCTGGACCTCCGGGGAGGCGTTTTATTCCTGCCCATTGGTGGGACGAAACCTGTGACGCAACAGTCGAGGAGAGGAAGACGGCTTAAACCACCTTCCGACGACTCAGGAACGATGCAAATTATATCAATCTTAATAGAATAGAGGCGAAAACCACGCGTACTCTCAATACTGCGCGGAAGATCAATTTTAAAAAATTCTGCGAGACCCTAGATAGATCGAATCCGATTTCAATGGTCTGGCGAGTTGTCAAAAGTTTTAAAAATAGATTTACATAACCTACACATGCCTCCTGTTTTGCAAACAGGAGTACTATTGAAAATGTGCATGCTTTGGCTGAGGAACTTTGCCCTCCAATTGCGTTCTTCGACTCCTTCCCCGATAATTTTTCGAGAAACAAATTTCTGGAGGCTGCTTTTAAATAGTCTGAGCTCTCCATTACCTTAGCCTCACTGAAAACCAAATCCTCTCCAGGTTTAGATAGAATTGACTATAACATCATTCAACTATTCCCTAATGAAGTCAGAATGACTCTCCTTAACATCTTTAATGAAATCTACCAGTCTAAATCTTTCCCTAAATCCTGGAATAAATTTCTCATCCTTTTTATTCTAAAATCGACTCCTGGAAAATTCCGTCCAATATCCTTAGCATCCTGCCTATTTAAGGTAATGGAGAAACCTATATTCAACAGACTCTCTTATTACGTGGAGCACAACCATATGCTGTCACCCCATCAATTCGGGTTCAGGAAGAGAAGATCCTGCGCTGACAATCTCGCCATCTTATCAAACGAGATTCTCTCGGATTTTTCAAATGGAGAGATCGTTGCTGGCCTCTTCCTGGCATTGAAGGGAGCATTTTCCAGTGTTAATCCTCGGATTCTCATTGAAAACTTGAAGGCAATTGGTGTCCCTCGACAGATGGCTCATTTTATCTATAGATCTACATCCTGTAAAAATGTTTACTTCCAGATCAACGGACAATTGGTGGGTCCAAGGTTGAGCACAGTTGGCCTCCCACGGGGAAGCATCCTTAGCCCCATTAACTACTCTATCTACACTAGGAAAATACACACTTTCATCCCTATAAATTGCCTGATAATAGAATTTGCAGATGACATTGCCATCATCTGTCGCTCTGTGGATCCTGTGGTTTGTATTCATTCTCTAAAGCAGTGCCTGAATGCACTCTCAGAGTTCCTGGACAGCAGGGGACTCGAGGTTTGCTCCAAAAAAAACCAAACTAGTCCTTTTCAACCGACGTAACCTTGATACCGACAATCCTCGTTACACCCTTTCATTAAATGGCGTTATTATCCCGCCATCCCCATTAACTAGATTCCTGGGTATTATTCTCGACCATAGATTTACGTTTGAATTCCGCTTCCAATATCTTTGTGACAAGATACGTAAAGTCCTAAACATTTTCAAAGTTCTTAGAGGGACTTGGTGGGGTGCAGATCCTTGTATCCTTAGAACTGTCTATACGTTCCTCATCAGAAGCTGTCTGGAATACGGATCTCATATTTTTAATTTTACATCACATCAGAATTTCAGTCAATTAGAACAAATTCGTAGTCAAGCTATAAGATTAATCCTAGTTTATAGAAATAGTACACCCATAAATGTCATGCTAGCAGAATTCTGTGAACCACCTTTTAAAAAACACTTTTGGTTTTTGGCTAAAAAATATATCATAAAAATTTTCTCTGACCTTGATCATCCCCTCCCAGATAAATTGCTGCAACTATCGCGTGATTCAAAGAGAAATAGGAAGAACATTAAAAATCACTTTGTACTTTAGAATGCTTATGAAAATGTTCAACCCTTTAAATATCAGATTCGTAAATGAGACACACACCCTCACTATGAATTCCCGTACAAAGACTACTTGTTCTCTTCAATTATTGATCTTTCATTAGGACGCTTAGTCCAGAACTGTCCAAACCCTGTGGGAATCTTTAAGGATCTAGTAGACGAAAAGTTTCATGACTATCTCCCATTCTACACGGACGGTTCAAAGTCTATGGCTGAGTCCATCGCGGGCTTTGCTGTGGTATGCCCTGGAGCCAATTTAAATCTCTCGTGGAAAATATCTAGTTTTGCCTCTATTTTTTCTATAGAAGCTATTGCCATCTTGTATACATTAGATTACATTATAAAGCATCGCTTTCCTAAATCAGTCATTTTCACATATTCACTCAGTGCTCTTCAAAGTGTAGATACCACTTGTCCTAGCTCCATCAACTCTCGTCTAGTTTATATAATTAGAAACCGGTTAGCAATTCTAAACAAGCTCAACTGTACAGCCTCCTTGGTTTGAATACCCGGCCACAGTGGCATACCCGGCAACGAAGCCGTGGACCTGGCAGCCAAAACTTCATCCAGAAATGGAACTCTCTTAAACATTTCCTTTCCATTCTCTGATTTTTTCAGTTTAACTCGTGAAACTTTAGATAAAAACTGCGACAACTATTTTAGAAAATTAGGGGAAAATAAAGGCGTCACTTACACTCGGTATTATTATAAACACAGTAAAAAAAACCTGGTTCTGATCATTTCAGGCTCGTAGAGTGGATTGTTTCTCTCTGTCGTATGAGAAGCAACCACTACGCCTTGAATGTCAGCCTGGCTTGGAAAAATATAATTTCTTCTGGAAGCTGTCCATGTGACCCTAATATTGAAGAAGACTTAGACCACGTACTTTGGGCATACCCCAGATTCAACACTCCTAGAATAAATCTTATCAAATCACTAAACAAAATTCTAAAATGCCCTCCTCCATAGTGTAGCTATAAATTTCTAGCAAATCCGACAATTAGGATGATTACGCCAGTTGTCAAGTTTTTAAGGGAAACCAACTTAAAAATATAAAAACCTGTCTCTTTGTCCCTTTCTAAATTTTAAATCTATTATTTTCCTATTGTTTTATTTTCTCTTTAATGTTCTTTTCGAACATTGCCGCCTGTGACACTTCAAGTCGGGAAACCGGGCTGACTGCCCCATCTCCTTCGAGATGAAGCTGGCGAGCCCTGCTCGGCAATCTATATGGTCCAGGTTACGTGGAGTTTATACACTCCCCTCACTTGGTTATGGCAGGATATACAAGGCAACAGCCAGTATTAAGCCAACGTTGATGATAAGAAGGAAGAAGAAGTGCGCGTGGGCTGACTCCTAAAATTATTTATTTATATCAAAGGAGGTAAACTCTAGGAACTACGAGAACATGTGATATAAATTTAGTACCGGTATAAATATAATCTATTAATGCCGTTGTGCAATTGCAAACTGTTTGTGTTTTGAGGGAAAAAATTGTTGTGCAAAGTGTCAGTGCTAAAAACCTATATAATAAGCCATACAATAATGTCGCGTTGTTTTTGTAGGGGCTGTGATTCGGGTAGTAGGGCACAGAAAGAGAGAGGTATTAGACGCAAAATCCTCAATATCTATACTCGCGTTTTATTGTTTTTATATTCCTCCTCTTGTTTCAATGGCATTATTCATATAATTATATGAATTATACCAGTATTATTACTGCGTTCGTGACACCAACTGACACTTGACATAACCAAATTTAACCTATAAACACACTCGATACTCCATAGCAGAAGACAATTTATAACTTTTTATTTTCACTGAAGGGTAACTTTAATCTGGGAAGAAATAAAACTCCGAGGACAGGCGATCGCGAGCTGGCGCCAGTCGAAGTACATGGCGTGCGGTCTCCTTGTAGTACTTCATGATTCCCACAAAACTAGAACCGGCATCCACTGACGCGTTTTAATGTTGCAAAAGACACTGGGCTAGCCGTCAAATACCCGTCTAGTTCCACACAGTCCCATGTGCGCAGAAAATGACGGCATAAAACATGAGTAAAAGAGACGGGCAGGTCTATTTATCTCTTCCACTCTCATGACTACAAAGAATATAAATTCTCTATCTCTGTCACATCTATGATATTCTGCTTTGAAATTCTGTTGCGCTACAATTTATGGCTTTTATAAGCATTAAATAATAAATTTGGTTAATTTATAAATTAAAAATGTTTTGCCCCCACTAGATACTCATGTTGCGCGCATGTACGCGCCGCACATTTTCTTCACAGGGTGCTTGTAAACATGCTCGCATTGTGCCACACCTTGTGCATGCACTTCAGTTATAATCACAAAATGTGGGCGAACATGGTGAATTTTGGCATGCATGACATGCGCGCACGCATTGTTATCTGGGGACCCCTCTTCTACGAGCTCTCGTTCCCAGACCCCACGCCCTTACTCCCAGAAAATGACAGCCCCTACTTTGTCAGAGAAATCCAAGTCCCCTCTGCCACCTGTATGAACACATTAAAACTGCCACCCAAAATCCTAGCAGCCCCCTGCTCCGAATGCCCAATCTCATCCGCCATAAGCTAGAGACTCTAACTCATCCTACTCTCACATCCACAATGGCAGTATAATTCGCACCCTGTTTCTCAATAAAAAGGATTCAAATGAATCCAGGTTTTCCAATATCAACTCGACCCTATCTGCTTTGACGAACTTGGTGGAAGTTGTAGCCACGGGTCCCCTCAAAAAGGAGGAGAGTCACAATATCTTTTTGCGGTAGCCGCACAAAATGAGCGTTTGCTAACTTTTTCCTTCCAAGCGGCTTGCGTGGACCTGCATACATAATGTTGGACCTTGCAGTAGAACAGTCGCCTTAGGGTATCAGGTCTAACATGATATACTAGAAACAAAATGGAGGCGTATGCGCGGTCGCACAACGAGGAATACTAAATGTGGGAAGCTGTCGAATTGTGAAGTGACAGTTCCGACAGCTCTGTTTTTATCGTATTTTAAAGGTTTTCTGCGCGATCAAAGATGTTCAAAAATGTAAGTATCATAAAATAAAATAATGTAAATGTAAGAATGAGTGAGTGCCATATTTCCTTATTAGTGCCTTTACAAGCGCTTGGGTCACCGATTCGAAAAAAGAGATCATGGTCAATCTCCCACAAGCAGAACAAGCTTTCCATTTTGCGAGTATTTACCAAAAAAATAAAGTACATGCCATGGAAGAGAGCCGTCTTTCAATGACGGTGTTATCCTCCTTTCTATGTAATATACTATGCATAAAGTCCTCAATTGTGTGAACTTTCTAACTAAAGCATTACTTGCTAATGATGGCTCAGCTTAACAAATTAAGAATTTTCTAGTTGAATTTCCGGAGCGCCTTAAATAAACAAAGTGACCTATCAAATATCTTTGACGCCTTTGATATCCTAATTATGTCTGAGACCTTTTTAAATCCAAGCACTTAAAAAAATTTTAATTAAAGATTTCAACATCATCAGAGCAGATAGGAAGTCAACAGCTGCGGTGGCTTCGTTATTGCCATTAGAAGAGGAATAACATTCTCTAGAATCACATATGTGGCTAGTCTAGACAATAAAGTCGAGATGCTTGCAATCTCAGTAGAAAATTCTTTGGGTGAACTGCTCATTGTTTCTTTATACACAGTGCCCACCTTAGATGACTTCATCACATCAGAAACGTGAACTAAATTATTTAACTCTGTTAAAAATAAAATTTCTAGCTCAGTTTTTATTGCTGGGGAGTTTAATTGCCAAAACTCACTTTGGGGAAGTTTACACAATTGCAATAACGGAATAGAGCTCTAGATCAGACAGATTTGATTCCCTTGAATACCGAAGAACCCACCTACTGCACTAGGCCTGGTAGCGCGCCATTAATTATCGATTTAACCTTCATATTCGCAAACCTCTTCAACATCTCCTGTTAGATTGTTTGGAACGACTCCTTAAGCAGTGACAACTTTCTAGTAATTCTAGCAGTCGCAAACCGAATTGATCTTCTAAAAAGAGTGTATTTAATTCCCAATCGATAAATTGTCGCACGAAATATGAGAGCCTTCGTTAAAAGTTTAGATGAAGCAGTCACTGCAGCATGTCCTCCCGTAAAACCTATTACAATCACTAACCACTACAGTTTTCGAAAAAAGAATTTATCTCGGCTCATTGTTGGGATGAAAATTATGATCCGCAGGCAGAGAAAGGAAGGAGGCCAGGGCTGCTTTCAGGAGATGCAGAAATGATTTAAATTACCTTAATATAAATATAGTAGAAGCAAGAACAAGGAGCACACTTAATACTGCTCAAAGAAATTTTCGAAAATGTTATGAGTCACTAGACAGAACTACCCCGATTTCCAGAATCTGGCGTGCCATTACATGATTTTAAAATAAATACACCCAACCAGCAAATGCATCCTGTTCAGGAAATATAGAAGCAATCAGAAGCCTCATGCTTTAACGGACGAAATACCAATGGTCTTCTTCGATTAATTTCCTGAGCATGTCAGCTTTTATAGCAATGAATTCTTAGAGGTCCCTTTGGCAACATCGATGTTTGACCTTCGATCTCCCATCACTACTTGCAGTCTTTTTAGAACAGGGAGGTCTCGAGGTCTGTCCTGAAGAAACCAAATTGGTCCTTTGCAATAGACGGAATATTGATACCTCTAACCTAGCATATACCCTATCATTAAATAACATCTTAATATCCCCCTCCTCCATGTTAGATTTCTCAGTATTATTCTATATTTAAATTCTCTTTCTAATTTCCCTTTCTATGCTCATGCGATAAAATTAGAAAAATTTTAAACATCTTAATGGTTCCAAGAGGCATATGTAAGAGTGCAGCTGCAATCGTCATTAGGATTGTCTATGTCTCTCTCATCAGAATATCGATCCCATGCTTTTAACTTCGTGTCTCATAAATAATTTGAAAAAAAAATTTTTTAATTTGTATTGACCCTACCGATAAAAATCTGAGTATATTCTAAAGATACTCAAGGGACGGAGAAGCTTAGAGAAATTCTCCACAGGCACTCAAGTAGATATATTTAAAGGTCCAGGTAATTTTTTCTTAAATGTTTTAAAAGCTTTAAAATGTCCTTTCCGAAATTGAAATAGAAATACGACCATAAATAACAAACAGAGAGGCTGAAATTGAAATAAGAATTCGATCATAAATAACAAGCAGAGATGCTATATCAATTGAGTAGCCGAACACTGAAGGGTTCTTTGTTAAGCTTTCGGATTAAAATTTAGAAGTAGATTTTTTAAACTTCATACGAGGGTAGTTCAATAAGTCCTTAAAATGACCAACAGATGGCGCGCGAATCGCTCCAAATCATCTGTTTTCAGTCAGCACCACTCCCGACTAGATATA
>NC_046664.1:95461253-95488570 GCF_010883055.1 Belonocnema kinseyi
AGCTCCAAGGAGATTATGTTGAAAAATAAAAAAAAATTTACCCAAAAAAAATTGTTTTTATACTTCATTCTAAGGACTTATTGAACTACCCTCGTAGTTAACAGCCTAAATCATAATAATTCGAAATCCATGGGTTTCGATGATTTCAGATATCTAACTTTTTTTTTAAATGCTCAAAATTAGAATTAATACGTTTCTCGTAAATGGAATGAGACACGCCAAAAAAGGCAACATTTATTAATCCAACTAGAAAATTGTACATTAATATATAAGTTATAATTATAAATAAGTATAATGAGAAAATTCATTAATTAAAAAAAAATGTTAATAATTTGAAGAGAAATTTAAAAAGGGAGAGTCGGATTAGCGACGGCCAACTACTGTAAATAACTCTGACCGCCCGTAACGTGACGAATACAAAAGGAACATTATATACCGTCGCACCGCTCTTAAACAAACCACTAAGAGGACCTTGAAAAGAACCCAAATCTCTTAGACTATCTCAGAGACTAAATTGTTTTAAATCGACTTTGCTTATAGTCTCAAATGGGCCACACTATTTCGCTGGAGAATAATCAGAGATATCTATCGGTACGGGAAGCTTTAAGATTAGCCGTCGGTTATAGGGACTGTACTCATATTATCGTTATGATGACAGAATGCTGTAAACCTCCTTTCAAACAAATATTTTGCTTTTTGGTCAAAAAGTAGGTCATCCGAACATTCTCAGACCTTAATCACCCATTTTCAGGTATGTTAATAACCCTATCTAAACGAGTTAGAATCACTAAAAGCAGTATTATACACCCGTTTGTCGTTCTGTACGTATATGAAAACGTTAGAAACTTTAAACATCGGATCCGTACATCAGAAACGTTTTATAGAAACGTTTTCTAAATCAGTAATTTGCACGGACTTACGAAGTATTCCTTCACGTATTACCAATACATGTCCGGTTTCATAAAGTCTTACTTTAACTTGATTATTCAACATCTTTTATTGGTTCTAGAGAAACTAAAATGTGCAGTATCCCTAGTATGGATCCCTGGACATATGTGGATACCAGAAAACGAAGTAGCAGATTTCTTTGACTCTGCCGAAAAAACTTTCGATGAAATTTGCCACAATTACTTTACAGAAACAGAAAAAAATAAGAGTGTTCTTTTCACCCAGCTTTACTACATATACAGTAAAAAACCCTGATTCTCATCATTCACTGCCCTTAGAGAGTGGATAGTATCCCTATGCCGAAACGGAACTAACTAAAGCTCTATACAAAATTCTGAAATGCCCTCCCCTCTTTTGGTCTTGCCAATTACTAGCCAACCCTTTAAACTTACGTTGGCCGTTTTGTGCGGTGCGAATCTTTCTGCCAAAGGGTTCCTCCCGCAAGGAGCGACCTCCACATTATCTTTTGAATTTTGGCCGCCTTGCTACGTACATCTGGAAACCGGACTGCCATCTCTTGTGACTTGGTTATGACTGGATATATAGGAGGCTTTTAATGAAGCAGGTATATTGCCAACGCATAATAAGAAGACATGTTATACCTCAACCGGCTATCGCGATAGAGAGACTTTAAATAACTTGGAATAACTTTCTAATCTTTTTTGTTAGCTAAATCATCACCAGGAGAATTTCGTCCATTTTCTTTAGCTTTATGTTTTTTCAAGTTGATGGAAAGGCTCATCTACAACAGACTCTCGTGGTACCTGGAGCATAATCACATTCTGCCCCCTTCTCAATTTGGTTTTAGAAAGAGACGATCCTGTGCTGATAACCTCGCTATTTTATTATTTGAAAATTGTTCGGGTTTTCCAAATGGTGAAGTTGTGGCTAGCCTGTTTCTGGATTTGAAAGGTGCGTTCACCAAATTTTAATCGAGCATCTCGAAGAGATTGGAGTTCTTGGACGAATAGCTAGATTTATCTACAATTATACCTCTTGCCAAAACATCCCACGATGCAGTACAATCTGACTCGCTCATGGTTGTATTCTCAGTCCTATAAACTAATCTATTTATACTAGAAAAATACACCTTCTAATCACTGGAAATTGCATTAAGATAAAGTTTACTGATGATATCACTGTTCTTTGTCGTTATACTGACCCTGCAGTATGTCAAATCTCTTCAAAAATGCCTCAAGAACATTGATAATTTTTTTAAACAAAGAAGTCTTGAGCTCTGTCCAGAAAAAAAACCAAATTAGTCCTTTTCAACAGGCAGAATCTCAAATCTAGATACATCTAACTCATCATATACCTTATCATTAAACAACATTATTGTATTTATGCAATGAAATGAAAAAAATCTTAAATATCTTTAGTATAGAACAAATATGGATGATTCATTTTTTAGTTCTATGGAGGCCTTTAGAGGTAACTAGAGTTCCTCTAGGGAGAGTTGTGTCACGTTACCCCCTCCACTAACCGCCGCGAAATCGGAATCGGAAATACGTAACGAAGCGCGAAACATTTGAAATATTCTTAAGAAGAGGTTATAAGTCATTATATATTTTCATGTAGTGATTGTTTTGAAATATGCTTTTTTAATGAAGAATATAAAGAAAACTTGTTCTTCTGCGTCAACTAAGCTACGTTTGATACTTTCCAGGAAATGGATCAAATATACAGATTATTGCACCCGGTTGTACAAAATTGCTCTTTCGTCTAAAAATTTGTAATCAAACTAAATCAAAGAAAAAAAGACATTGAAAACAAATGATAGCAAAAGCATGGCTATGTATATAACTTACCAATAAGAATTTAGCTTCTCAGAGTTTTAAACTGGAAAGAAAAACGAACTATCTTCTTTTTTTAACTGCAATTTGTCTTCCATTATTACTTGTATAGTATAACTTATAAATTTGAAATGTAATTTCAGATAAATGATCACATGCAGCATGAATTCTCTGTGATATTTGTTGTATAATTAAACAAGTTTTAATTGAAATATAATTTCAAACAAATCATTATTAAAAACTTTTCTACTTTATACATGTAATTTACATTTTAGTTGTATCATAAATCCTTTCTGACGTTTTACCTATTGTTCTGAAATGGAGGCTTATTTGAAAAAAAAAAGTTTTTAGAACTAAAAAAACATTACACACACCTATTGTAAACAAAGGGTTTTTAACCTCATAAAAATACTTCTTTTATTACTGATTTCTCAACTCTGTTTTGAAAAACTTTTATTTTGGTCTTCTCTATGATTGAATTACATTTATTTTTATTCGAAATAATTTAATCAAAAGGAATCGAAGAAAAAGTTTAAACCTCAGAATTCAATTTCTTTACTTTACTTCACAAACAATAAAATTAGACATTTTTCCCCATGTTTTGTCTCATTTTAATTTTTTTTTCGTAAAAATTGAAAATTTGTAGTATAAAATTTGATTTAGCCAATTAAATAACTAATATTGTAAACATTCATGTCATTAAAAATATTATTCTTTACATTTTAATAATTTTCAATGAACAAATCGAAATAATTATTATTGTTATTCTACTTACTATCTATTAGATGTTACAGCCTTTATCAAACAGTCTTAAATAATAGTATTTTTTTAAAGTGTGTATGAATAAGATTTTTTACTTTTCAAACATTTTTTATTATTACACCTACATTATTATTTTTATTATATTTATTTACTATTCTAGCAGTGCCTGAACATTAAATTTGACTTGAAACTCGCGCCAATTTCAAAACATCAGATTCCGCTTTTGCGGCACCAATCATATGCGGAGTAAGTGGTGACACAACTCTCGCTTGGGAGCGTTCCAGGGGACCACCCGGGTGCACTTCGAGCCGTTCCACGATGTTAGGTAAGTGTTGGGCTTCACTCGGGTGAACCGTTCCGTGATCACTCGGGTGAAGAGTGGGGGTCACTCGACGGGTGACTATTTCACCCACTGAAACTAGGTAGGTGGAAGTGAGTGAACAGTGAAATTGGCGGGTAGAAGTGGCGCGAATCGCAAGTTTAGTCGTAGACTAAAGTTTAGTATCTTCATAATCTAAAGTTTAGTATCTTCATCACCTTCCACTATTATTGAACACATCACTGTTTGTAATAACAATGACCTCATTATTGAAGCAGCAATTAAAATCTTATCCTGTTCTTGCATTTTTTAAACTTTTGTGTAACGTAACCTCAACTATGTTTCACCAACATACACCTGACGAACACTCGAAACCGTTAATTCTACCATTCTCCTTCCACTTCACCCTAGTAAACTCCGCCCACTTCTTTACTTCAGCCACCAATTCACCCGGGTGGTAGCCTGGAACGCACCCGTTGAGGAACTCTGGGGGTAGCCAGGGTTGTGCAGTGACGCGTCACTTGAGGTTTTTGACGTATTATACGTAAAAAATTTGTAATACGTAAAAAATCTGTGTAAACAATAAACGTAATAAAGATGGTGCAGTCGGATAGAGCATAATATAAATTCACTTTTTTGAATTATACTTATGTGTACCGGCTTACATTGTTGCTGTTTATCAGAACTTCATTTGAAATCAAAATATCAGCAAGAATATCAAAACTGACACCACTCATTTTAGAATTATTATTTTGACTGCTTTCATCTAATTGCATCAATCCTTGAATGATTTGTTTGTTTATTTATAAGATATTTGCAGTTCGGATGGTTTGAAAATTGACCTGTGGTTTCTTAACCCTTCTTTAGCCGTATTCGATAATACGAGGTTGCATCCCTGACAAAATGCAATATTTTTACCATTTTTTTCAAAGGAAGGACAATTCTTCCCAACATGAATTCTTCGGTCTGCCGCTTCTATTCATTGTCGAAGTTGTAGAATAATAAATTTTTTCATTCACTTTAAATTTCATGCATGCAACATAATATCGCATACCGCTACCGGCGCAATTTTAAAGTTATGGAACGAAATGTGATAATGCCAACACCATCTTGAAAACGTATATTACGTTTTGTAAAAAACTGAGGATGTAATATACGTACGTAAATTACGTCAAAAACCTCATGTAATTTACCTAAGGTATATTACGTGCATAACCCTGGGGGTAGCTGATTACGAATTTTTAATAAAAAACGCAAAATTCAAAATGATGGATTCTAAATGGCGGCAAAAATTTAAAAACGTTGACAGATTGGACTGAAAGTGTTTACGCGGGGCGTTTTAAGAGTCACCGATTACGGATTTTTAATCAAAAATATAAAGTTAAAAATGGCGGAAATTTGGTAGAAAAGTTGACACATTGGGTTAAAAGTGCTTACACTGCTTACTTGTCCGTTTTAGGGCTCATTGATTACGATTATTTTTGTTCAAAATGCTCAATTCAAAATGGCGGCGAAAATTGTGAAAAGTTGACGGATTGGGAATACCTGCAAGAATAATACATATTTATGAAGGCCTGTAAAAGTACACTGTAAAAGAGTTTTTTGTAAATATCCACTGCGCTTTTGTAATTGTACCTACCAAAACCTGTAAAATAACTGCGTTCAAGAAAGTGAACTTCCAACTATAAAAGTAAAAACACCACATTAAATGTAGTGCTTTTACAAAATTTTGGGAAAGTACCTTTTTGAAAGTAGGAAATAATTGAGTAAAATACTGCCTATTTTCAGAGACGAGAATTCCCAAAATGTTTTAAAACCACTATATTGAAAGTGGTGTTTTTACTTATTTAGTTAGAAGTTCACTATTACGAACGAAGTCATTTTACAGGTTTTGATACAATTATAAAAACACAGTGGATATTTACAAAAAGAAATGTTTACAGTGTAGAACATGCTTCCTATTTCCGTTGATATTTGATTCGCAAATATACATTTTAGGTTAGGTTCGCTAATGTGTTTTCAGGGTCTTCAGTTCATAATCTTAAATATTCAGACATATAGAATATAATTTGATTATTACAACTTACTTATCAATCTTGATATCTGTATTTTTCAAACATTCTTTTTTGGAACCTTTCGTCACGAGATTTTCCAGTTTGTTTGTCTTACTATGCTTTTCAAACGCATCAGGAGATATCACTTATTACTATTCCTTTGTACTTTTAACACATAGAAGGTAATATACTGCATAAAGACCAAAAAATAAGTCAAATTTAGTGGAATTCTTTATTTTGTTTACTTTTTGTAAACAACTTTTTGCTCGGCGCATCGGCGTGCAGCCATCTTAATATACCCACCTAACCTAATCTGGTTTGCGCGCGTGATTTAAAATTATAAATCAAACTTTCGCCCAAGCAAATTAATATTGTACAAAAGGATTACTGCGCTTCATTATATTTGTAAGATTGTGCATCATTCTGGAAAACATAAGTGTTATTTCATCCTTAAAATTTGATTAACCATTTTATTATTGTTTTCTTCCCTGTTCGATAAAATTCCTAAACGAATTTCAGGATTTGGTTTGCAAAGAAATCTAAGCAGCAAAGAACGCCAATATTTTTTCTCTCCGATTATCCTAGGAACCAGAGGAATTGCATCGACACCAGTGACCGCATCTCTATCGTGTGGAAAATGAGAACATGAAAGGCGGCAAAGTGTTTTTAATTGTATATAAAACATTTTAAGGCCATTTCGGCCACGGCCAATATATTTTTAAGGTCCCCCAGTCCGAAATCTTACGAATCCTTACAATAAGAGATAGCCTGCAACTTAAAAAAAATCAGCCTTACGTGACTAATAGACGTTCTCTAAGTGAATTCAAAATACTTATCATTAAAAAAGATTATTTCACCAATATAATAAATACTGAGAATTTGTTCTACAAGCCTTACTTTTAGACTAAATATTAATAACAGTACTTTTCTAAAAAAAAGTTTATTTTTTTTTTAGATTACAATTTTAACACCAGACTTCTTTGGCAATTTGTTGTAATGATATCAAAAATGATTAAGTCTATGACTTACAGTCTACGATACTTCTGTGATATTTATACAATATTTGTAAATTCTTTATCTGGAACAAAAGCAATTTCATTTTGCAGGGAATACAGGAATAGCGAGATTCGTTATACTCGTTTACATTAAACTATTCATATATCTAACTTCAAAATCAAAAGTTGAGGCCTAGAAATCGCAAAAAAAAAGATATTCTTATATTTATAAAGTTTTTATGCTTCAAAAACGAGTGAAACGCAAGGGAAGAATGCCAAAATTTTGGAATAATTGATAAAACTGTTCCATATGAAGAATCACAGCAAACTTTTTCTGACACATGGAAAGGGTCCCATACAAATTGAGCATTAAGAAATATTTGTAAGAAATTTTAATGCTGTTAAAACCTATCTTGGCATTTCATTAGACTAACTGTTAAAAAAAAAGAATTATAATTTCATCCGATGCTTTTTTCGATAATAAAATGTGCTCAATTTGAGAATACTTTAAAATATTAGGCAACATCTCATTAGAGACTTTAAAATTTGCAACAGTTTGTCAAATTTTGATTCGATGCATTCTTCCGAGTAATACAGAAAGTACAGTCTTTAATAATGACTTAAAAAACTAATCCTAATTCAAATCACGATGATAATAAAAGCATTTGTGTCTGACGGTGTAAACCGTTTTCGCATTGATTCCATATGAAAGTCAAGATTCATCGACGTAGTCGAATTTAGACACAATAATATTATAAGTAACAAAATGGCTTTTTATTTTACATCGATAGATAAATGGAAGTAAACTAAAAAAATCGAGTTCGTGCTCGTGAAATTTAATCAATGATTGGAAAATCTAGTACGGTCAGTACTTATTCTAAAAATAATAAATTTTAGAACCTATTTATAAATCCTCGTCAATTGTTTAGTGCGATTATGGTTACTCTCTCGCACTTTGGTCAAATAAAAAGAAAAAACATGATACGTGTCAGAGTAACGGGAAAAATACTGCTCGAAAAAAATACGATAAAAGTCAACAGCAGCTAAAAATCGCGACTTGCCTGAATTGACTATAGCACGCGATTTGCAACTATTTACATAAATTTGTTTTGAAGATTTCAGCTCTTAAAGAGAAAAGTCTACATAGATTTGTTATATTAAGCGCATTAAGTGATGTTGTTCTGCCAATCGTTGGACAAATCGCGACCTGGCGATATATATTATGCAAAAATCCCAACAAGGCAGCAGGACTTGCTCATTTCTCTATCAATCGACCTGGATTGTAGGTATTGCTACCTGAATTTTACTTATAACATAATGTATGCGTGGCGGGATTAAATGGTAAGACATGATAATCTTGACTTGATAATGGGATTTTTTTAGGAACAAGTTCGAGAGGAAGGAAGGCCTGCTTCGTTCGCGTTGTGATCTTCGTTCGTCGGATCTCTGCCTGCTGCGGCATCGACTTCCAATAATTCCTCTTTATTCGCAGCCTGAAAAAAATATTGTTATTTTGTAATAATAAAGTACCTAATACAGGCATCAAACTCTTTTCAGATTTGAAAAATAGTGTAAGCTGTATGTTAAAAATTATTTAATTTCAAGCCCTTTAAATTTGTAATTATTCAAGTAAACGTTTTTATTTCAAATTATTTAATTCTGAAAACATTAACTGTTTAATGATTAGGACCCTAAAATTGAAATAATATGATTAAAATATGAAATTTATTGTTCATTTTTTAATAATCCAATTTGGAATTATTCAATTTCGAAAATTTTCGACTTAAAAAGATTCAAAATTTCTCAGTTTGAAACGCTTTTAATATAAATTTGTCAAATATTCGTTAATTTAGAGATATTTTTTTAGATTTTTTGTATACTTACCCGATGAAAAGTAGCTAAATCATTAATTTATTTATAAAACTGTCTATAAAATAAAAAATATCTATCTTCTACCTGTGCCTAAATGTTTAAGAAGAGCTAAAAATTATGATGTGTATGAAATTTGTATACAGTGTTAGAAGTTATGATTAATATTCAATGATTCGTAACAAAAACATTACTTTTAGATATATAGCGATATATGTAAATATTTAAATAAGGATGTATATATGAGTAATATAATAAAATATACATATACATAAAATGGTCAAATTTATTTATAAGGATTCATTAAGAAATAATAACATTTGTAATGTTCTCAATTTAAAACTATTCAACTATTTAAGCTTTCAAATTAAATTGCTATAATTTTTTGAGTTTTGATTACAAAAAGTACTGCTTTAAAATGAAGAAACAGTTGACAAAGTCATATAATATGAGGTCTTACATAAAAATAAATAATAGATAAAGTGAATTCTGGATAAATTCCTGCGAGTCTGAGGCCTGGCATTAGTATAAATAAAAATTCATTTACAGTATACAGAAATTCTCATGGATAAGTGAAAAGGTACAAGGTATATATTTCGGTTCAGTAAAAATCCAAAACTAAGTTTGGCCTACCTCTTTAATCATATGTCGGCAGTTCTCTACTATAATTTTCCTCTGGTCAACTCCGTTCGTAAAAGCTCCATCTGATTCACGCAAACTGCTCAAAGTGTTTTTCAACTCAGTCAATTCCGCTACAGTCATTTCCAGTCTTGCTTCCAGAACAGATCTAAGATAAAGAAAAAAATAATTCTTCGTTACTAAAGCAATTAAAGAAAAACCTATCTTCAAATATGAATAATAAGCGAAAATTAAAAATTACTTTTCATCTCGCAGCTCGTGAATGCACGTATCATTGTCAAGCTGAATAATACGAAGGACTTTTAAAAGCTTCGTAACGAGATTATCAACGTCAATTACTTGATCGACGAGACTAATTGCCGGACAATAATTCAAGGACGTTGGGCCATCTTGAAGGCCGATTTCTGACTCACTCACAGATTCGTAATTGTCGTCATCTTCATCTTCCACCTAACATTAATCAAAATGTTATAAAATAATGTTTACTTTTAAACATGAAAGCAAATATTTTTTAAATATTCAACCAGGTCATTTATAATAATAATTATTGAATACTAATTGTTTTATTATATACGTTTTGAAAAGATTTAAACATTTCAGAACTCCAAGGCACTTGAAGGTAAGATATTGAATAATGTAGTAAAACTTATTTCAGACTTCCCAGCCGAAAATTGAATAAAATTAATGTAAGGATCATGCTCCTAAGATTTCAAGTCGAAATACAGTGAAGTCTCCTATTTCCGCGGCCTTAAAACGTAAAGATTCTTTCATTTCAAGACTGAAGGGGCCCCCACCTCTACCGCGACCTATAGATTATTTTTGTCAAGCGACGTTCATTGGCTGCCACGGCCTTGTCTCGATGCGCCCCCTGTAAGCAACTTTTTCAATGTCTCATTTTCCGAAAAACGCAGATTTATTTACCATCAATAATGATACAGAGAAATACATCCGACTGGAGTAACTCGCGGTGTAGTACTTCCTAGAACTGCTGGACCGCGCAGTTTCACAGCTTAAGGGGCAAGAAATAGTTAATTGCAGTACGCGGGTACTCATATGCGGAAATTGAGTAATATTATGCTGCAAACTGACCCGATTTGCACAGTTGAAAAATTCTCGGGCCGTTAGCCTGTATGCATGTTAGTGTTTTTCAAGTGTCTTGCAAGTGGTTTTGTTGATGTATGATAAATTTCCAACTAAAAATCAATATAATAGAATCAAAAAACGACTCAAATATTTCGCGGAATAGTGAGTTTTGCAACATGACGTCGCCGACACGTTCATGCTGGGATAGGTAAAAATATCTGGAAGGTTAGCATATAGTGTAGTGCTTGATATAGGAGTGCAGACAACTTTGTGGAGAAAATATACTAAACGTATAGTAAGTTGTTTGAATATTAATATTTTTAAAGCATAGTTCTGGACATTGCAGTGCAGGCATGTTTCATTCGTTTGTCGATTAACGATCTTTCAGTGTCACGAAATACAACCGAAGTGAAATTTTGGATATTTAATTTTATTTCGTGACACTGAAAGGTCGTCAATCAACAAAAGAATGGAAAATGACTAAGAAAATACATTCTAAACTTGACAAATATTAATATTCTGACATTTATGACTTACCTTTACGTTTAGAGTATTTTTTTAGTAAAAGTTGTATGGATTTCCACAACGTCATGCTAAAATACTCAATTCAAAACAAAGAGATCTCGCTCTTCGGGTCTCTTTTTCATTATCAGCCACTTACGCGGGGGAGAGCGTACAGGGAGCGTGGTGGGAGATCTAGAAACTGTGCAAGTTGTAATAGCTGTGTACGGGGGACTTGAAATAGGGACACAAATACGAATGATCAATAAATCAGCTGTATTTTCGATTAAAAAGATGACATTTTAATTTTTAAAAATTAACTTTCAACCATAAAAGATGAATTTTCGACCAAAAAGAAAACCTTACTACGAAAAAATGAATTTTCAACAAAAAAAAAATAGTTAAATTGTCAACCAAATAGTACAATTTTTAATCTAAGGTGATTAATTCTGAATTAAAAATATGATAGACTTTTTAATTAGGGATGCACACTACATACAATCAATCTCAAAAGTCGCTAATCTTTCAAATGATTTATAAAATCCGCAACAATAAATCTATCATTAATTTCTACAAATATTGATGGAGCCTTACAGGCGTGCTCTAGAACAAAATAATTCAGTTTAAAATTGTTGATTTAACAGTAGCTATTTTAGAGATTTAATTTTTTCTTTCTCTTTAGAGAAAAGTTACATTATAGGCTATTAGGGGGGGGGGGGGGGGGGGGGGGGGGTAAAAATTTAGAAATCATAAGTCATTATTGATATAAACAATGATAGTTTACATTTTTATAAACACCATCCTAAAACTCTAAATGACTACTGTCAATCAATATTTGCAGAAATTAATTATAGAAATCTCTTTTTGCCGACTTTATACATCTTTTTTAAGATTTGCGACTTTAAAGATTGATTGTATGTAATGCATATACATCCTTAAGAGGAATTAACTTTTAATTAAAAATATAAATTTCTAACTAAAAAGATTACTTTTCTACGAAAAGATGAGTTTTGAATCTAACCGGAAGTTTTTTCGTTCTATAAACACGAATGTTCAACAAAACAGTTTAGTTTTCAACGAAATAATTACATTTTCAACCAAATAGTAGAATTTTTAAACCAAATAAATGAATTCTAGACGAAGAATATTCTAGTAGACTTTTTAATTTAAAAGAATGAGCTTTCAACCATTAAAGTTGAATTTGCAACCAAAAAGATGACCTTTCTACGAAAAGATAAAATAATAATTCAAAACGACGTTTTTTAAATCCAAAAAATGAATATGAATATGTTCTATAAAGGAAGTTTTCATTCTGAAATATAAAAAAAAATTTAGTATTTGAACGATCCAACAACACAAGCTTCAAATTTGTAAGAAACATTAATTTTCGAACGAAACATTATAGTAAAAATCTTGAATATAAAATGATCTTCAATATTTTAACAGAGGTGATTAGTAACATTGAATAAAAATCCAAACACATTTTTTTGAAAAACGAGGCGATCTGTAACAAAAATCTGAAAAATTTCCAGTTTTCAAAAGAATTCACGGCTTTTTCCCGGTGCTCAAAATCCCAGACTAATTCTCCGTTTTCCCGGTCAGCGGCCATACTGCGGGGTAGTAACTCGCGTTTAGGAATAAATATTGTTATTTATGAACATTTTAGAACAACTTTCAAGTACATTCTAGAAGATACTTTATCGATTAATAATATTGCCGTACAAATTTCGATTATGAATTCTAAATTGTAGATTTTTTCTTATGTCTTACGGTCCACATACATTTCCAATAAAAATTGAGCCAAAAAAATTTTCCAACTCAGAATTTATTATAATTAAAAACTCCTTTCACAATCCTTAAAAAAAATCTAAAATTTAGAATTCATAAACTTCATCTGTCGAAGAAAAATTGGATACTCATCAAATCATTTTACAAAAGCTCGATTTTTGACAAAGCCCGAAATAAAAAAAAATCGCTCAAAGGGAAATCGTCACTTAGGTTGGGAGGGTTTAAATTGACTACGTCTTACCTTTCGCCTATGTAAAATAGCGTGTGAAAGATTCGTCAAACTGATACTTTCCACTTTAAGCCTGGACTTCTTAAAACTATCTTCTTCAGTTTCTGGGACGCTCAGGGCTCTTCTCAGAGAGTCGCTGCTCGAAACCATATTGTGCGAATACGTATCCGGTAAAGGTACGTCTTCCAACACACTTTCCATCATAAGACAAGGCTCGGTTTCAAAATCAAGTAATTCGGACGAAGATTCTGTACTCAGTTCTAAAAAAAGAATTTGGTTCTTGAATTAATTTACCAACCCCCTCAAAACTCTTTGCTAGGTTTTTCTAGAGATCCTCTCCTCGCTATACCGTAACTTTAATATTTTTATTTTTCGTGAAAAGTTTAAGCAGTGTTATTTTTTATTAACTCTTTTAGTTTTGGAAATTTTGAAGTATATATTTTTTAAAAATAAATATTATTACCGGACAGCGGCAACAATCATAATTAAAGTATACCCCATGTCTCAACTCTGCCTTGAGGATCTCTAGGTTTTCCGATTGCAGATTTGACGAGCAAAAAAGGCGCCACTGAACTCAAGGTGTCTACCGAAATTTCGTTTACAAATTCGTTTAAATATCGGAATGAACATTTTTCCCGATTTTCTCTTGTAATAGTGTAATATCTCTTTTAATATTCATTTATTAGGATCGGTATGATTTTATCAAGAGGACCGGTTTAGGAGAAGTTCTAAAGAAAACAGCTTCAAATGAGAAGTCACAACATCATGTGTATCATAAAAATGGTTCATTTATTACTTTTAACCCAAATTTTTAAAACAAGGAAGGACGACTTGCTGAAGGCATGTCGAGATGGACTTAAAAAGGAAGTGCCTTAACGGAGATTTTGGGATACCAGGTCGAATCCCTTCGTACGTAAAGTTGTAGACCCTCCCCCTGCAAGTGGGGATCTGCAGGGGGGTTTATTTTCCTAGCTACTCGTGAGACCATCATGGCAGAAAAAATCAAAATAGCAAAGAATAACAAGGGTTGCGCCGCCGGACCCTAATCTAACCCACACCCAATGAGGAACCGCGATGAAAACCGCTAACATCGATGACAACATGCAAGTTGCTGCGGTTTAAGGAAAGAAGACTGTGTTCTCTATATTGAGGAAATCCATTAACGGTGCCCCGAAAAAGGAAGCGCACATAGCGCGGCTCTCAAATAGTAGCCAAGACTTCAAACAAGGGATGTCGGAGATCGCAACAGCATCTGGCGCAACTCCCCCTGGATGGGCTATGGACATTTGTAAGAAGGACTCCAAAAACACTCCCCCGAACAGGGAGTAGAAACGGCCTGAGGCTCTGGAAAGACAGGGCCTTACTTTCGCACATATGGATAAAAACGTCCTTGTGAAAGTTATTATCGCATCGGTTTACCTTGAAGCCTGTCTGTGGAAATCTGTAAAGAGATTTATGTATTGTCCCGCGAGAGGGCGTGCACGCAGTTATGACCACACCTTCATCACGCCGAGGACCATCGTAATGTACGCTGCAGATATCAGGTCGCGGGATTGGTTGGTGGAGAGAACATCATTGTTTAAGCTCAAGGAGGGACTATATGTGGACAACCAATGTGAGTGTCTTCAAAGGTACCGCAGAGCGGCCGTACTGATTCCCGATACTTCCAAGGAACCTATGATCGTTCTGAGGCTCATGTACCACCAAAACACCCCTAGGATTTTTCCTCTGTTGGGCTGTGACGCATGCTCCCACCATACAAGTTGATGGAGTACACACATCAACGCCAGAAGGAGATTTAGGTAAATACCTAGTAGGTACTGAACTGGAGATCCTTAATCCTGGTGACATTCCCTCATTACATATTAAAAACAGGAGCGAGGTTCTCGATTTGACTATGCACGAAAGAACTGAGGAGAAAGATAGTGGGCTGGAAAATGACCGAAGGAGCGTCTTTTGGAATACAAATATATCTTGTTCCAGTTAGCCCTTGGAAATCTCAAAGGTAGGCTCGTGAAATTACCCAAAAGCTACGGCATTAAGGAACAATAAGGAATACGTCCACACATAGTGGACTTCAGCGGGGAAGGCAGGTCTTGGAAACCATCGCTGCCGGTGATTTGTTGTTCTACCCATTTTCATTCATTTTTAGTATGTGGGGGAAAATGCGGAATGGCAAAGATTCTACACTCAAGTCTTCAAAACGATACGTCGATGGGTTCTACGAAGAGGCTATCTTTTCGTTACCGTTAAGAATTAAGCTAACTTCATTTAGCTATTTTTTCAGGACGAATAAATAACCTATTATTTTTCGAAACATTTTCTACTAATTCAAAACGCCAGAATTTTGTATTACAGTTTATAATGTAATTTAGGCTCCTATAACTTTCAAAACAAGAAACTTTCAAATATTTTTATTTTTTTATTTCTTATTTCTGTTCTTTTTAGAAACCATCGACATGAAAGTACCAACACTATGCGCCCACTGCGGCGATAAGATACATGATCTCTGCGGAATAGCTACGCAGTGTGATAACCACTAGCGCGAGTCACGCGATGAGTTGCCTGACAAGAGCAAATATAAGGACTTGGAAAATTAAACACACTAGGCTCCCGAATGACATCGGAACACTACCAATTCTGGAAATGAAGCAAGATAAATATGGCTCCAAAGGAAAGGGCGGGAAGAAGGATCAAGAATCTCTGACAGCACAGGAAGGGTAGTGGGATGCAGATCCCACTTTGACAAAATGCCATCATCTTTCAAACGAAGGTCTTGGCCAGCCTCCATTGCCCCGACAAATTAATGAAGAAAAACGCTGATGGTAGGAAGATTAAAATCTGCTCGAACAGACAAGCGACATTAACTGCAGTTGAAAACTTAATAACATCAGAGCTGGTTTGAGAATGCTTAAATGCATTAGACGAACTTGCGCAAAAGAACAAAATAAACCCTCATGTGGGTTCCTAGTCACATAGGGATCATGAACAATGAAAAAGCAGATCAGCTGTCGAAAAGCGACATATTAATTGAATACACAGGCCCAGAAACGGGACTGGAACTAGCGTCTTGCTGCATCGGGATGGCCATCCAAAACAGGATCCGAATAAAGCACCGAGAATACTGGGAACTAACTCAGGGTTGCCAATAGACAAAGGCCATCCTGGGCTATACGTACAAGATCGACAGAACTAGGTAAATCCTGGGTTTACCCAATAAAGACATAAGGACAGTGGTTCAGATTCTTAAAGGGCGCAACCACCAGAACTATCACATGCACAATATGGGATACAACCCCATAAAAGAGTGCAGGAAATGCCACAGGGATGACAAACATCTCTGCATGTTTAAAGTCAGTACCCGACATTACCTAAGCCCCGGCAACAAACCCTTTGGTTCATTTTCATGGAACGTAAATAAATTATAACGTGATCAATGGCTGACATACTGTTCTTCACCGAGAGGTCTGGGGTCAACTGCTTCAGCTTGAGCGCCTGGTGGGCTCCATTGGGGCCCTCCGCCCGACTATAAACTAACTAAGCTAATGGTCGAAAGACTTGTGGATAGATATATGTCCACGATAAGGTCTTATTAAGTAGATCACTTCACAAGGGGCGACACGCCTATAGAGTTGGCCACTCGACCAAAACGGCCCTAAACCTCTAGAGTGGTAGTGAACAGGACGCCATGATAGTACATGGTGTGTCAACTGCAATCGTGAATCGAATTTGCTGTGGAATTTTATAGTGGATGCACCGCTTCATCTACTTACTAGTCAAGGATACCACGCTATAAATTACGCGGACGACATACTGGTCATCGAAAGGTCAGCATCTGGATGCGCATAAAGACCCGATAATCAGTCAATCCAGTTTAAAGTCTCGATTGCAGAGAATCAGGGGACTGGTTCTAAGAGGCGTCACTGGTGCCTCGAAGTCAATACCTATAGTGGCATTGGTGGCACTAACAGGCTTAGAGCCTGTTAGAGCCTTTTGCTATCTCTTTGACAATAAGTACCGTATTAAACTATCCACAAGAGTGTAATGAGTTAACGGCGAGGCACAGCTGCCTAGTAATGGGGACAATTACTTCACAGATGACTACAGTAACAAGGAAAAGCAGAAGCCGGTGCCTATCGTAAAAAGATGATGCCCCGAATAAAACAACAACTACGTCGCTACTAGTATGGGAGTGCTTAGAAGCACTGCACAATCTAAAGACGGAAAACCGAGTGACTCTACTTTGGATCTTTGGACACAGTGGCATCAAAGGCAATAAGATCTCGGACAGGCTAGCAAAAATAGCAGCGAGAGAAAACTTCACTTGCCCAGAACCAGTTGCAGGCATTTGCAGTAGATTAGTCACAGAGGATATCAGCAGTTGGCTGATCGAGCAACATAAAATAAGTGGAAAATGGCCACTGGCTGCAGACAAGTGGAAACACTCATGGGTTTAAATTCAAGTTCTAATCAATATGAGTGCCTGTGCGGCAAGAATGATGAAACAGCTATTCATATTTTTTGTCACAGCCTTGCGATTGCAGAAAAGCGGCTGCCACTCACTAAGCCAGGCGTATCGGCCAATAGCGTGGCTGCGGTCCTCGCCGCATGGAGAGGACTTTGGGCTCACGCATGGACCTGCAAGGCGATTACCCCAGCGTCAGAGACTCTTGTGGTCTCAACTCTAACAATAATAATAAAACCCATGTAAAAACTCAAAATCAAAAGGTAAACGTCCCAGTAATCGTGACCTTAGTGCCAGTAATCGTGACCTTAGTGCCAGTAATCGTAACGCCAATTTTCTTTCTTTTCATCTGATTATAATTATTTGCAATTCCACATGATACTATGAGATGCTAAAAATTAATGGGTTTTATCATGAAATTTTATTTTTAGCATATTATTTAAGAATATATTCAAATTATAACCAACTTTCACGATTATTGCGATTGTCACGATTAATAGGACATTTACCTTAATACGATCGAAAATATACTAGGAAAAATTGAAATCTTATTCCCAAATTGCGTGTTTATAAATAAAAATCGATCCACAAAAGATAGCAGAACTAAGGCAGAAAAAAAAGAAATTTCTCTGAGTTTGACTTTTAAGCTGACATTAATGCCATTAATAAACAAATGGATTGCCTGCGCCATGTTTTTGTTAGTATATTTTTTAGATATACCAACTTCTGATTGGCTGATAACTAAGCGACGACAATCTACTCGTCATACGTTTATACCATTGAATCGTATTATTTTATTATAAAAATCATTTTAAGTCCCTATGAAAATACCAGAATATATTCAAATACCTTTTTGAATTTGTTTGGCAGTCTCCAAGGTAGATTTCTTGTCGGAACTTTTTCCCATGAATGGATGAGTTGCTGCATTTCTAATCGCTCCAATCACAGCAGAAACGAAAGTTCCTCTTTTCGGACTAGGTGTACAATCTTTGATACTGTGTCTCGAACTCACAGGACTGGAATCAACGCTGCTGTTACTTTGACTGTAGGCTTCGTTATGGAATATTTCATCCTAGAAAAAAAATTCAAACCTCAAAGAAAAATAAAAAAAAAACTCAAATGAAAAAGATAGCAGGGAACTATACAATAGGTTTTATAATCAAGTGCAAGTAAAAATTACTTTAAAAATTAAAATATAACTATTAGAAATCGAAACATTTCAAGCTCTATTTTTAAAGTGTAAATTAATAAAGATGAAAATTACCTCAAGATCGTTTTCTAATATGTTGTACGACACTACCAACTGATCAACTAAACCCTCTAGTCGGTTCCCTAGTCCGGCAAGAGCAACCGAGGCGCCAGAAACTGCAGCTCCTTGGGCAAGTAAAAGATCCCTGCTTCTTCTCTCTATTGCATTTAATCTCACGCTCAGAGATAAATTCTCTTGCCTGTGAAAAGCAATAAAAAAATGACGAACGATTATAATACTTACATAATATTAATGTCAAGATTTTTATTAATGCCAACGTACCTTCTTTGTTCACTAATCCGTACAAGATGTTTGCACTCCTCAGTTTGCCTCTCCAATTCAGATCTTTGAAGAACTACAAGATCTTCCTTCGTTCTTAACTGAAAAAAGTATTTTAATTTATATAATATTTTATTTTGCTAAATGGTATAAAATACTTTGAAGCATTGCTAAGATTTTTTAATCATTTAATTATACCTCCATTTCAGCTTCTTTGAGCGCCTCTGCGAAAGAAGCTTTCTCTTCCTGGAGGAAATCTTGCATTTCACTCGACTCTGCTTCCAATTCCTGCTGCTGCTGAAGAAGAGCTTTTTGAGCTGCTAAACTTTTCTCCAAATCCTACAGGGAAAAACAATAAATATAATTTAGTTTTATTATTCAGGTTGACCACTTGTTTAAGACTCAGAAAAAATCCTTTTATTTCTAGATTTTTAAAAACTGTTCCCTTTTATTGAAATTTTGAAATCTACGCATTCAAAACCAAACAATTTATGCTTTAAAGTACGTTTTAAAAATATATATATATATAATTAAAAATTTGCCATAAGGACAACCGCAGGATTTCGCCGGGTACAAATTCAAAGCATACAGAACTAAACAACCTTCTTTTTGAAAACATTTCAATTCAAACCATTTTCAAAGCTTAAATTATAAAGTACACAATTTTAAATACGTTTAATTTGAACCAAAAATCTTTATATTCCAAATAAAAAAATTCTTCCAATATTAACGGCTTGATTTAGGATTGCTTCTCCTAATTTGAAATAAAATGTTAACAATTTGAAGGCTTTAGCTAAAAAATTATTCATTTTTAAACTTTGAAATTATCTACTTATTAAACTGGCAATACAACGTAATTTAATTCTGAAAGTTCTCAATTGAAAAATAATGATATAAAAATGAAGAATTTGGCTTCGAATTTAATTTGAGAACTTTATATGCAAACTACTTACCCTATTAAGCATACGACAAAGTGATTGCAAATCTTCAATTTCAACTTGTTGATTCGCCACAACTTGACCCGATGATTGCAAATGAGTTTCAAGTTCCAGAAAACTATCGCTGCCTTCTACAGAACGAGAAATTTGCAAAATAAGTTTCTAATTAAGTTTGTCACTTTCAGATCGCTAACTGAAATCTATGATCCATAATTACCTGGATATTCAGATTGAGGGGTACCCAGCATTGCCAAAACCCTCTGAGCATTCTTATTCAATTCCTCCTTCGCGAAAGCATGATCAGCCTCCTCCTCCACTAACCGTTTCTTTAACGCCTCAACTTCCGCCTTTAGCTTCCCATTCTCGACTTTTTTAGCATTAGTTTCATCCACAGCTCGTTTCAATTCAGCCTTCAATGTCTTTACATCATGCCAGGAACTTTCCGTCTGAATCCCTTGATGCGTTCTCTCACACGTTTCAGGATTCGGAATCCTAGTGGCGATTCCAGCAAACACATTTTCAATATCACTACCAGTCAGACCAGTCTGCACGCTCGTCTCATGATAAATTCGAGTTCTCTCGACAGTCTTTGTTTTCGGATAGAGAGGCAAGTTCCTATGAATTGCAGTTGTGTCTTTCGTATTTAGTGGTTTTTTAACCGCACTTCTACTCAAACTAGCCTCTCTGCTTCCTGAGCGACTCCTTCCCGCTGGCTCGCCTATCTCGTTGGGTTTGACATTCGAAAATCGATTTCTAGCTCTACGAGGTAAAGTAGCATAAGCTTCCAAGGCATTTTTATCTAAGCTCATAGCCATCCTATCAGTACGAAGATTTGTTATCTCTAGTCGCCCTGTGTAAACGGTTCTTGCAGAAGAGGGAGCCTTGCGAGCTTCATCAGAAGGAGTCGAAGGGTTTCGACCTCTAGTACTAGATCCTCCTCTTGATCTAGAGGCACTCGTTCCTCTTCCGCTTTGAGCCAAATCCTTGTTGATCTCGGTGGTTAATACTGAAGGCAGGGAATCAGGAGTTGGCCTCGATCTGGTTTTTGGTGTAACTGGACAAGGAGGTGAACGAAAAGACATTGAACTTCGACTACTGCCGGGATTCGTAGAATCCCTTGGAGTCTCTCGGGGAATCGACTTTTCTCTGGACCTTGCTCTATCTTTGCTGACTGATGGCGTTCGAGTGAGAATGTTTCTTGGTGTTATAGTTCGAGCTTTGGTTCGAGGAGTTATGGGAGTGAAGGTAGAATTTGGTGGAGGAGGTTTTGCTCGAGATACTTTTTGGGGTTCGACAGTGCTCACTTTTTTCTTGGTGGCGTTGGAGGTCAAGGCTGTTCTTTTGCCGTTGACTCGATTCACTCGGGCTGATATGCTTCCGGCTATGGATGAACTTTCGCTGCCACCCTCGCTTGTTCCCTCGCCTCCTGCGTTCAGTCTCATATCGTCGGGTAAAATAGCGCATGGATCTTCGTAGACGGAACAACAACTTACTAGACTAGAATCACAAGATGCTTCATCGAGGCCTCCGCAACTACTTGCATAGTCGACGCTGTTACTTCTTGCCTGTAAAAATTAATATTATAACGATACTTTCGACTGGGGTCATTATTCTCTTCCAGGGGCAAATATGTCCATCAGTTTAGTTTGGTCTTTAAATTTAATATAGATTTAACTGTTGAGTTGTTTATAGTCAGAAGAACAAGGAATTTTTCCAAAAAAGGTGAAAAATAAGATTCAAACATAAGAAGCTTGCAAACTTTTGCTTGAATTTTTGTTGTTGTAAATGTCCTAGTGATGGATAGAAATTGAATATATCTTATTTAAAAAATATAATTTTTGTATTGACGGTTAATTTCGTAAGAGGGGAAAAATTACCCTTGGGATTTCAGTGGCGCAGCCTTCCACTCCACTATCACTTCCATCTTTGCTCTCCTTGCTCTCTAAGTCTTTCTTCTCGTTTTCCAAAGCTGATATAGCCTCTTTCTCTTTGTTGAGTTTCGACTCACTCACGTGGATCACTGTTACATTGCAGTCGCTGTTCATCGTGCCTAAAAATTGAAATTAAATTTTTACTAACACGTTTTTATTACATTTTCATTCATTTCTTTTTACTTCTAGATAATCATTTAAAGAAAGTCAAATTTTAAAACAGAAGCCTTCAAAGCTATTTTATTAAACATAAATTTAAAACCAAAAGTACTTAAGCGATTGTTTTAAATATTGCATAAAATACTGTTAATTAAACAATTTTAAACTATGTTTATAGTTTGACAACTGATTTCTACCTAAGAATGTTGTGTTCTACATCGTATTTCGTAGAAAATATCGTAGAACAAACTGTCCCACATAACAAAATGCTAACAGTTTGACAAAATATTCCAATGAAACAGATTTTTGTTGATACAACGTTATCTCTGTCAAGACCTGGCATTTATAGAATACGACGTTTGAAACCGAAGTTTTGAAAATTTCAATCACCTAAAAATGAACAATTTTAAACTTGACGTATTTGAATTGTTTAGAATTGTACAACATCCAGTTAAAAGTTGTCGATATTATTCAATTAAAATAATTAAATTAATTTACTCTTTATTAACGAAAAATATTACCCAGTGTTTATAATTTAAAGTTCGAAACTTTGAAGGTAGAAACATTTTTAATTTATACTAAATTTCATAGATTCATAATTAAACATTAAAAATAGAGTAAATAAGTTGTACACTTACAAAACTCAAACATTTGCTAGTGCAGAATGTCGAATAGCATACCCTCAAAATGTTTAGATTCAAATGAAGGTCTAATAAATTAAATAATTTAAAAGTTGTTAAAACCTTGACATTTTTAAATTTTTAACTTAAATAAACACTTTCATATTTAAAGGCATATGATATTTATTCAATGAGCCGTATCCGTTTCTGCGTTATTTTGCTGAAAATTCGATAAATTATTTTAAAGAACATGAAAACGGACGTCTGTGCACTCTTATATTCGTAAAAATAATTATTTTCTATTTTACTGACCTATTTTTCTCAAAAAAGAAGAGTGCATGCACTTTGTGCACAAACGTCCGTTTTTTATGGTCTTTACCATTTCGCCAAAAAACCTCAGAGAAAAAGATATGACTCATATAGTAAGTATCAACATGGCTAAAAATTTGAAATGCTTTAAATTTTAAGGTTTAAATTAAAACCTTGCAATTGCTAAGGTTTTGAAAATCTTCAGTTTTGCTGCCGAAATGTATAACCGTGTATCACTTGCCGCAAAGGCTTTTACAATTCAAGTACTTTTGCACGGAACAGTGACTTCTATCAGAAAGGCTTCTTAAGGTAAATGTCCCAGTAATCGGGACGATCCCAGTAATTCGTGAGTTTTGAGGTATAAACGCCACAAGTATTTTCCGCATAAAAATACAATCCTAAAAGATTTTTAAGTAAATTTGGACAGTGCTTGTTCTGGAAACCAAATTAGTTTTTTTATACAGATAGTGCACATGGGTAAAAAATTCGGTTAAATTTCAGAATAGGGGCGTCACCTCCGTTTTGGCTGGAAAAAATTGTTTGGCAACAAACTATTAGAATCTTTAATTAAACGATTAATGAAGCGATTTGATAAGGCAAATTTTAAAATTATTGTTACTTTTGTCACTATGATGTCTCCAATATGGGTCTGTCACGATATATCATAATGATCATATTTAACGAGGAGTTGAAATTGGGTAGGGATTTGACCAAAATTATTTTTTTCATTAGTCATAGGGGTGCTTTCCCGTCCCCTACGAAACGTTGGAAAAGGATAGAGTTTTGACAGAATTATTTTTGTGACCTTTCAAGATGTTTAAAAGCACCTGAATGGTAAGTTTAATATGATCATGCCGATTCGTGACATACCCATATTTAAGATATCGTAGTAACAAAAGTAACAATAATTTTTAACTTCTGTTTGGACAAATGGCTTCATTTATCGTTCAGTTAAAGATTCTTATAAATTTTTGCAGAAAAATACTGGTTTTCTAGCCCAACAAACTTCGTTAAACATTATCATTACGATATATCGTCACAGACCGATATTTTAAACATCACAGTAGCAAAAGTAACAATAATTTAACATTTTTGCCTCATCAAATCGATTTATTTATCGTTCAATTGAAGATTCTAATAGTTTGTTACCAAACAAAAATTTTTTTCCAGCCAAAATAGAGGTAACGCCCCTACTCTGCAATCTAACCAAAAATTAATTTATATTGCTGGTGGCGATAAATCACGAAATGTGGATAATTGCTTAACAATTAGGTTAGCAAAGGCGTTTCTTTGATTAAGCTTTTAATATGTCAAGAAATTACTTGATCTTAGGGTACCTAAGGCTAGGGAGTGTGGGCGAAAGTGAAAAGGGTTAGGCTAGAGAAGAAACAAAGAGCGTGTGAGGAGGTATCAGATACAAAAGCATAAGGAGGGTTAGGTGGAAAGGAATAAAAGAGACGGGTATGATGGAGAGGGGGTGATACTGTAAAGAGGGAAAAGAAGAAATGGAAGAAAGTGTCAGCGACATAGGGGCATGGGGGGAGAGGAGCTAGGGTAATGTTGGCGAGATAGAGGCCTTCCACAAACATAAATAAATTGTTTTAAATTGGAAAGACACATACTATCAGCATCCTCATCATTGAGGGTCTTGTCGGTCGTGGGAGAGTTCACATCTTCTAGTGCTCCCAAGTCCTGCCGCGGCACACTCTGCACCTTCAGATCATCTTCACTTTCTCTGGGGTTCTCCATCTGGAGGCTCAGAGGTCGCCAGTTTCGAATTTAGGTGGATGCTACCATTCTAAAACATAGAGACAGAATGGTTTTAATTAGAGTGAGAGTAAAGGGGGGGGGGGGTTGGATAAATCGACACATTCATTACTTCCGGAAGGAAATCAAGCGCCTATTTGAATCCTGATTCAAAGCAGAGGTCAACCGGATGTGTTATAGACTAGTCTTGAGAATCAACGAAGCAATTTCATGCCGGATCTCGCTATGAGCAGCAAGCGGGGCGATTCCATTTACTGGACTCAATTTCCATCATTCGATGGGAATCCAATCGGAACTAAAATAGATTCCTATGAAGCACGACTGGAAAAATATGATGCTATCTGTTTACACTCTCTTTCAAAATATGTACAGTGCATTTGAATAATTACGACATTAGCCTTAATTGCACAGAAAAGAAAATTAAAATTCATTATTTTCAATTTAGCAAGACGAAGGTGAGAAAGTATCATTATGTCTGCTTAAGAGCATAAAAATGTATCCAACATTAAGTTTGAAGACACCAGATTTTAAATAGAGTGGAAAATTGGAATGTGAAAAATCTGATATTCAAAAGACTTGGAATCAATATAAAATCAGAATTACTAATAATTATAACAAAAGCTTAAATTCTTTTAAATTGAATTTGACAAAATTTGACTAATTGCGAAAATTAGAATTGAAATATATATAATCTTCAAATCATGCAAATGTGTACACAAATTTAAATTATTTTTAGTTTTCCTTCCGCATTACACGTGTCTACTGATCCTATAACGAATGTAATGTCGGAAGAGAAAACACATTGGTTATTAATTATCAGACTCGCTACTAAGGCGAATCTACTTTCGTCTAGTTTCTACCTAAAAATAATTGGCTACAAATAAGTTTTATTTTAATCCATTAAAAATGTTTGCAACTTTTTGCTGCCAGAGCAGTGTTTTTTTAAATATAATTACTAAATTATTATTGTTCGATGTTCAAGGCATTTTTTGCAACTTTTAATGGCAAAATTTTGTTGCTTTGGATTGAAAAATTGCATAAAATTATTAATTATAAATGAGCCTTCAATAGGAATAAATTAATGACCTCAAGTGCATTAAACCATATCTTTTCCGATGAATCTTACAATCTACTCATATGTGTTTCGGATCGTTCTTACGTCGTAGATTGTATTTCGCCTGCCATTAGGGGGGTTTACCCTGAACTTTGATACCGATTTTAATAATTACCAACAATATTGATAATATATATTTTCCGCTTTATATAAAATTTTCAATTCGAGAATTTTCTGCTGAATTTTTATAACTTTAAATTTATAAGAAGTTTAAACACATTTTTAAATCGATTTTATGATATGTTTATAGACAATTCACATTTCTCGAATGAAAATACTTATTACTTATCCTATAAAATATTGCTGGTAAAAGACATTTCTTAATTGCCGGTAGGCTAAAAATAAAATGTAAAAATCAAAAAACTTCAATTCCTCAAACCGTGCGACGAAATTTCAATATTTTTTTATTTTTGAAATTTAAAAATTGGAATTTGTTCATTCTAAGATATGAATGTTTTCTATTTAAAAAAACTTAATGAACCAGTTAACTGATGGACTCAAAATCGACCTTGTGTGCCAGACCTGGCACTTAATTTCAAATTCAGATTCGTAATCAGCCACCAAAAAAACTAGGGGATACCATGTTTCATCAAACTCCGTTGAGTTTTTTCGTGATTTGTTAAAAGCGCGCATATATGCGTCATTACCAGTTTTACCACAGATTTTTTTCTGCGCCTATATGCTCTATTGCCAGTTAACTGGTTAAGAATCATTAAAATTTTACGGGTCTCAGCTTTATTGATTTTTTATTCAATTACGAATACAAAGTTTTACTTTAAAAATTCCCAATGTTTTAAAATTTGCAACTCCAATTTTGAAGATTTACGTTTTCAAATTTTCTGATTAGATTTTTTTTATACGTTAAAAAATCAGAAACCACATAATTTTAAAACATTCTGTTTTATTGTGCATCATTTCTTCAGTTTTGACCTTTGGTTGGTGCAGTAAAAAGTTTAAATTCTAAACTGAAAATTGAATATTCTAGAAATCTAGAGAAATTGGTTTAACGGAATGACGTTCCATTTTGAATTGCTTAATTAAATATTTTTTAATCGTATTTGTTCCAGGCACCATTAAGTTTACAATTTTTCAATTGTGAAAGTTTCATAGAAAATTTTGTTTGCAAAATTTCGTATTTTTAAATTTCGTCTAATTGAGAGTAATGCCAATGGTTTAAATTTGTATTTGATTTCAATTTGGATTATTATAAAAATCAGCATGAACTTTTAATTCGTTTGATTTTAATTTGGATTACTGTATATAATAATCTATGAAAATGGTAACGGTGTTCTAATTTGAATAACCTTCAAATTAGGATCTTATTCAATTCAGATTTTTTTAAATAAATATTTTATATTCTATCAAATGACAAATTCTTGGAATTACAATTTGGACTCTTAAAATTCTTTAAAATTAAGATTGCTTCAAAATTCATCAAATTCAGTTTTCAGAATAGACAATAGAAATTTCAATTTCTTTCATATATATATATATATATATATATAT
>NC_046664.1:95488670-95504821 GCF_010883055.1 Belonocnema kinseyi
ATGTATTGCATCTCTAAAATAATAGGCTACTTATTCAATGTATACTTTATGTATTTACATAACTGCATTCACAGCATTCACACAACGTGTTTTAGAAATGCCACTGGGTGAATATTTGGGAGGGACTTCCCTCGAATTCATAAGAACGGTAATCTGTATAATATATATCTGCAGCTGTTCATTTTCTGGCTTGTTTTCAAGAACGTTGATCTCTTCTCGCTAATTATGAAGTTCAAAAATAAAGCGGCGTATTTGAGACACATTTAAATTTGGCAAATTCTAAAATCAAACCTTCAATATTAAACATTTGTCATTTGTTTAATTTCGCCATAATTTCACCTCATATCAACAGGCATTTGTTCTCTACTTATTTCACCTCAAGCTTTTTAAATAGTTTATAAAATCGTAGAAAACAGATACATTGTTAAATTTAATAAATTTCACAACAGAATAAAGGCATTGTAAATAAATAATGTTTGAATATTTAACAGTTTCTTTAATATTTATTATTTGAGATAACAAAAAAAATTTTAATTTTCAACAAAATAATTCAATTTCCAAACAAAACGATAAATCTTAAAAAAAAAAAAATTCTCATCGAAGAGTGCAATAGTTAATATTTCCAATAAAAATACAAATTTTCAACAAATGAGTAGAATACTCAACCGAAACAAACTAATTTTCAAATCAAAAAGAGGAATTTGTAACAAAAGAGTTGAACTTTCCACAAAAAAAGATTTTATAGTGAATAAAGTAAAACAATCTAATCCGAAATCTTGCTATTTTAAGCCAAAATGACGAGTTTTAACCAAATAAATGAATTTTCAACTTTTAAAATGAATTTTTAACCATAAAAATAGATTAAAAAGAAGTAGAAGTGTTGAATTTTCAGTTAAAGAAATTCATTTTTAACCAAAATTACAAACCTTCAGTAAAAAAATCATTTTTTAACTACATAGTTAAATTTTCAAGAAGTTGTTATTCAATCTGATCATTTTTTCGAAAGTTATCGTGCTTACAATTTACAGACAGAAAGACACATTGGTAAAAATCATTTTTTCTGGCTCAAGGGTTCTTAAAACGTGGACAATTTGATGAAATTCGACTAAGTAAAATTTTACATAATATCCTCATTAGGATGAGTATGTAAAAAAAAATAATGAATAAATGAAAGTGGTCGAATTCTCAACTGAAAAAAGATGAATTCTCAAAGGAAAATGTAACCTTTAATAGTTCAAGCAAATAAGATCTTAATCATGAACTAAAAACAATTAAATTAAACAATAAAAGATGAATTTTTAATAAAATAGTTGAATCCTTAACCCAAACAGATTCACTTTTAAACAAACCGTTCTGATTGTTAACAAGAACGATGCAAAAAGACAAATTTTCAACCAAAAATCATGATTTTTCAACAAAATGTTTGAATTTTCAAAAAAAATTTTAATTAACTTCAACTTCATTTTATCGAAAATTTCCTGGAGATTCCTTGACTTTCTGAAATTCTCTGGCCTGTAGCAACCCTCTTTCTGTCTCGCTGATAGATTGATTTACCATTTAAAATTGGTTACATTTAACAATGTGGGAATTTTTTCGATTTTTTAAAATTATTCTACAAATTATTGAATGCTCAAATGAAATAACTATCAAACATCCTTTAAATTATTAGATAGATTTTTCTAATAAAATTCACAGTTTAAAAACGTTTAAAATCCCAAAAAAAATGAATTCACTTCTCTTTGGCAATAACTTGGCTAGCTTAGATCAAAACAAAGTCAAATGTCCTTCCAATTACAAATTATGACTCTGTACATTAATTCTATAAGTATGCGTCACAGAGCAGCGTCATGTGTTTGTAGCTGATATGAGTATTTCAATAAGGGGAAGAACCTGAAAGAACCGCCAATCGAAAGATTCTCAATGTTAAGTGAGCACCTCATGCAGTAGAGCTGATTGATGAATAAAACTCTCGTCAGACATGAGCGAACCAGCAAAGGCATCAGAGCTCTTTCAAACTTAAATTTTTTTTAAATCGTTCTCATAAATCCTAAGGTGGAACTTCAATATTTCGTTTCAAGTGCTGAGCATTATCAACCAAGAACAAAACCTTTTACTTTGCCAAGTGGAACAGCTGCACAACTTGAGAAAGAAGAGTGCTGACATTGAATTTCACAAGTACTCTCTAAAATCAATTATGGATTATTCAAGAACCTCGATATTCTTCGGAAGATTGAGCAAGAAGACCAAAGTTCAAAGTTGAAACACCCGTTTTTTGCAAGTCAAAGAAAACGAAACCTAAAAGCGAATCAAAATAACTAAAGTTCTCATCACAACAAAAAAGCTGAAAACATCTTCAGGAAAAATGAAAAAGGGTGAAAAAGACGTGGAAATTTTGAGAGGAGATGGTTTGGTCTTGTCGATGGAGACCAACAATAAATTACTGAAAATAATGGGCGACGGTTGCAAAATCACTCTTTCTAAAAACTTTGGAACGATTCGAGTAAACGGTGATGGATGTCAGCTGAAAGTGGTTCAAAATCTAGGGCTGATTGAGTACAAAGGAGATGGAGGTCGTGTCTATTTAGGACCGGATTCCTACAATAAAGTCACTTTTTCTGGATGTGGTGGCCATCTAAAGTTTCTGGATGAAAAAAGAAAATCTGGAGGAAAGTCTGGAAACATAACAGCAGACAGTAAAGCAAAAGACGATCTTCCAACGAATTTCAGTGGAAACCAGAAGCAGAAGAAGTTTTGTGAATTTAAGAGTGAAAATCGCGAAAATGAACGAAGGGAAAGAAGAAAAGTGGACCAAAAATATGAAAGGGGGCCCACTGTGATTGGGACAAAAATTGTGGGTTCAAATGGTGAATATAAAACTAATGTGAGAACTTTTTTTAAGAATGTGAGTCCTACTAGGAGTTAATCATTTAGAGTATTTAGACTTTCGTTAATTATTACATTTTTTAAGAAAAAGACTCTTCTAAAAGATAAAAATATTAGTATAGTTTTTGCATTCTCTTATAAAGTTGATGTCAAGGGTGGCGTAGTATCAAATGAGCACAACATCGATCAAACAGACTTTGACATGTAGTTGTAACTAGTAATGTGGCTTTGTCAATCAATTTAAGTTTCAGGAATAAGATGTCTTTTTTACATATTTTATATTCTATTTAATGTGAAAGAGAAGTGCATAAACTTTGAAATTAATTGTACTTGATATGTTTCAAATTTTGATGCTGATAAATTAAAAATTTTAAACAAATTATGAAGAGGAAAATATAAAACAAAACATTTCTTCTTTAAACATGTTTTATGCTGAATTTTCATTAGAACAAAAACAATTAAATGCTTGAAATTTCTATATTAAATATATAATAGTAAACAATATAGAGTTAAAAATGTTCAAAATGAAACTATTGTTATCATTATATACTATTAAGGCGCTCTTGGAAAAATAAGAAGCAGTAATCCTTTAAAGTTTGAAAATTCCAATTTAATATAGAAGCATACATTATTTTTACCATTTAAACTCAAATGTTAAAATTAAATAACTTTATCAAATGCTTAAAATTTAATGATTTTCAATTTGAATGAATGAAAGTTTTAATGTCTCATTTAAAAAAAAGGATTCAATTTTTAATGTATTTTTTCTTCATTAAAAAAACTAGATTTACTTTCAAATTATAATATTCATATTTTCCTATATTTGATATTTTTTAAACTGTATCAAAATGCTGATACTTTTCAGTTTTGATCATACCAAATTTTTGAATCTGCTATTTATATAGGTTTTCATTTTCAACTTTGACTGCTCGTGATAGTAAAATTTTAGCTTTTCACCAGCCTTCCTCAGCACTATTGCATAAAATAAAAAGATTGTTCGTTGTTTATCAATTATAAGGAGATTGTTAGTTTAGGAATTTATATTTGTATGTTTGAATTATGTATTATTTCTAAGTGAGTAAAAATATTTATTTCCTAATGTAGGCGGCCATTGCTATTTCACATATTCTACCTTTTACACAACTTTTCCTCATTTTCTTTGTAATTTTCCATCAAAATGAAACAATTGGAAAAATAAAAATTATCACTCCAAGAAGTAACAAATTCAATTCCCAAATTATATGACCACATGAAAATCTTGATATACCTTTCCTGATCTTTTGCAGTATCTAATAATTGAAATTTCAATAAGGTAAGAAAAGTCGTAACCATTGGGACATGAAATCCTAATAAACAATAGGATAAGATAATCTTTCCTTTTTTCACAAGTCATTAGAGATATATACGCACTGCGCAAAGAGTGAGAAAAATGAAAAAGATAACAGAGTGGGAATTTTTATTTATCATTGAAAACTCCTTCAATAGAATATTATCATTTATATGGTGAAAATAACTGTATTAAAAAATACAAGTTCAAAGGTTAAAATAAACATTTTCAATTTTGCTATGTGAAATTGCGGCATGCCTGCGGTTTGTATCTCTAAATATGGCCATACATTCATACACAGGATGCTCGACCGCTTGATTGCTTCCGCGTAGTAAAAAATAAGGCCAACGAGCTTTATATAAAAATCTAGTAATAATTGTGCATTAGGGTGGTCATAAAAAGGACTCTGTATATATTTGATTAAAAACTCCCCCAGAAATGATTAATTTTGGTGTCAAAATGCCCCCTGATTTTTTGAAAATTAAACAAATTATTATGATATTTCGTGACCAGGTTTTTTCATTTTGACGTCATAATGGATAATTTTAGGGGAACAGTTTAAAAGAGAAGAAATAAAGCCTTATTCTGGACCTTTTAAACAAATTTTGAGCCAATTTTTTCAGAAATAAAATATTTAAGTATAGGTCATACTAATTTTGTGTATTTTTAAAAGTACAAAATTTAAGTTTGCTTTTCACTTAATAAATTATTTGCAGCAAATAGTCGATAATATAGAATAAACATTAGATTATAATTAAACGGTAGAAGTCAATTTTTATTTTCGTAGAAAGAATGTGCATTTACAAGTGACAGGTATGAAATCAAAAGCCGCTTTCTCCGTAACGTCACCTCATTTCGTAACGTATTATCGCAAAATCGCAAGACCTCCAAAATAAATCAGTACCAAATGTAAAAATACTTTGCGCTCTTCAGAAAAGATATTTCAGCATTCTTATCTTCTTTCAATTTTTAAATTTAAGCATTTTTCTTGTACCTAATTAACGCATATAAAATAATTCAAATGCAATTATTGCATTCAAAAATGCAAGAATAAAACACAAAAATTAAAATTTAGTTAAATAGTTCTTTAGATCTTTATTTATTATTTCATATTTTTATAGCTTTGTTTTTATTTAATTATTGTCCATCTTTTTCTTACATAATTGTATAATCTGATGTTATTTTAATAAATAAAATCTTATTTTATTATTTAAAAATTCTGCACAAATTTAACATATACTTTTTATTAGTTAGTATCTTCATTTTATAACTCATGAATTTAAATAATATTCTTACACCATGAATCCTCAGAAAGTTTGTTTTTCCTACAGAATAAACCCTCAGTCATTACAAATCCAATGAATTTTTGTTGGTAGTAAAATTAAATATATTAATGTAGTGCTTGTAGAGCATAATAAAAACACTTTAAATCTATTAAAAAAAATTTAATTTACTTTATACACTTTTTACACTTGAAAACTGCAGCTAAAGTCAACTCCTCGAAAAGTAGGAAGGTGTGCGGTGTTAATAAAATGTCGATAACGATTAACCGCAAACAGAACAATCAGATAGTTTTAGATTCAGTATAACTGCAGCAACCCATGGAACTATAATTTTTAATATACATGAGAAAATAACAAAATGACGGAATAAATAAAAAAATAAATAAAAATTCTCTTTTTTTCGTTGTTTTTAGCCAAAAAAATGTAGTTTAAATGAAAATTTTTGTATAATTTTAGTTCCATGGGTTGATATAAGTGTAAAAAATATGTGCTCCAAATTTCATAAGGATCGGTTTAGTAGTTTTTGAGATTTCGTTAACACGGGGTGTAAAAACGCTGTTTTGAGAAAAACGCGATTAAAGCCCGGTGCGCTTCTTATTAGTTCTCGCACGTACAGGTCGGCCTCTGAATAGGCGACCTGAGAGGAAGCGCTTTCGCGAACTAAGCTCCCCCCACCACAAGACTCAGTCGAGGCATAATCTGATCTTTTGTTTGGCTTTTTCGATCTTGGGGCATTTACTCTAAATAGGCGACTGCGCGAGTTGTGCGATCATTTGGTTTGTTTCAGTGAAGTGTATTGATATACATTGTTTTGTGTAATTTTAACAGATTATCAATACAGTTCGTATAAATTATAATTATTATTAATTAATTAATTATATTACAGAATATCAGTTGAAACTTGCCTACGTATACAATTTTGATTTTTATCAATTTGTACGTATACAATTTGATTTGTATCTCAATAGAAGAATATTTGTTTAAGCCAAAATACTTCGTATAATGAAGAAAGCAACAATGTCGTTAAACTTCTTAAGTCATCGTTAGAAGTTTTATTAGATGAAGATATTTAAATAGAAATTTTTTTATTTCCTTAATACGCATAACATATTAAGTATTCGTTCTTGTAAACTTATTTGATTTTTTTAAATATGCATGTAAATCATTATCTAAATATTTGTATATGAAATAAATAAATAAAATCTATATTTAAAAACGTAATATGTGCATATTAACAATATTATTAAATATTCAATTATAATTTTGATAACATTTAAAAACATATATCAAAAAGTAATATGTAAATGTTTTAAAACGCTAATAAAGTCACTTCTGAGCTGTCGCCTATTCAGAGCAAATGCCCCGAGATCGAAGAAGGCAAACAAAAGATCAGATTATGCCTCGATTGAGTCTTATGGTGGGGGGAACTCGACTCGCGAAAACGCTTCCACCCCAGTCGCCTATTCAGAGGCCGACCTGTAGATATGTTCCAAGGTCGGAAAAATATAGTTAGAATGCTCGGATCGTCTTAAAATTCTAGTATGACATTCTTACATACATATAATTTCAAAAAATGTAAAAAAAATGTTAAGTTCCGCAGTAGAATACTGCCTTAAAGAAAAAAGTTGTAAGAATTTCGATTCGAAACAATTAACAATTGTTATTATTTAAACTTGCTTTACCCTAATTTTGAAATATTTATTACATTTCTATAATAAATTTTCTAGACTCAGAAATGTATAACCTAGACTTGGGACCATGTGATAATTTAATTTAATTTGACGTTCCGCTGTCTTCCAGGTTTCCTGACTTTACCCGTTTCCTCATATGCATTCTGTTCTCCATTTATACTTGTTCACAAGAAGAGAAGTCAAATAAAAATATAAAATATAGTAAATGTTCCCGATTCTGTTTTTTAACTATCAATAAAATCATAAAAACTCAATAAAGATGTAGAAAAAAAGTTCCTATTCCAATCAGGAAAAAGATTTTATAACAAAATTTCTTTCAGTCTTTTAAAATTAGACTTATGATATTTAAACGTTGTTTCAAGTATAACTTTGTTCATCTCGAATTATTTTAGTTTTGAGTCGTTTCAAATTAATAATTGTTCATTTTTTCTTGAGAGTTAAAATGTTTAAAATCCAACTTTCACTTCCAGATAAAATTAAAGAATGAAACAATTAAAATTGTCACGTTCAGAAAATAATTTAATTAAAAGATATCTAAAAACTGAAAATAGTTTATAAAGTTTAATTCGGACGTTATAATAATGTGTTTAACTTCTAAGACTTTCAAATTGAAAATTTTAAATTTTTAACGTTAACATATATGTAAAATGTTTAATTTTGAACAGATTCAGAATTATTTTGTAATCAATTATTATTCCAATTTTAATACTCGAACTACGGTTGAAACGAACTTATTTTACATTGAATTATATCGTTTGATATGAAATTTGTGGCATTTCAGGTAAAGCAGATGTTTCTTCTGCAAAGTTATGCAACTCGCGGCCAATCAATAAATTCACTGTCACTTCCATATTTTTCTTGTTCTCGAAAATTTTCTAATCATTTCCTGGTATACTGGCCACCCTGTGTCTATTCTGTATTAGACTAATGAACCTGATAAAGAAAACCCATAAGAATTCTAAGGTCCAAATCAAAGATAATCCCTACAGCTAAATCCAAAAGCTGAGTCTTCGAGCCCATGACCATTGACCACCTTAAAAACAGAACATCAACTTTCCAAACTTTCGGCTTATTGTCAGATTCCCTCGTTTTAACATGGTTTCACCCTAAGTCACGTGATTGGCGATCGCCTGACGAAATAAGTAGGAGGTCAGAGCGATGCGGGAGGTTTTAACGAGACGGTAAATATATCCAGCAGAGTAGTAGTAAGCTAAAATTCAACTACCGAGATTGGAGCCTGACACAAAAGCTATGAGTCTGATGGTTCAAATTAGCAATACGAGGGAGTAGCACGCGTTCTCCCGACCAACGACAACGACAACGACGACCTGGAGCTGGGGGGTTCTGCATTCTGCAGAGGCCATTTACCGAGTTAGGTTCAGCTAGGTTAGACATCACCCTGGGTTAGCCGGCCAATGCAAATTTATCTCTGCGGTTTTCCGCATGTGTCAGAAACAGGACAGTGTCACTCTAAAACAGCACCTGGGACCCGAGTGGTTCAGAATTTCAATTGTGCGAAAAATAAGGGAATTCTTCTTCGAAAAATGGAAAATTCTTTTCTTATAAAAATATCAGTGTAATAAACAAAAATGATTAAGTGCAGCACTTTTATAAGACTTTTTTTCTCATGCAGTTAATAAATTTCATATACATTATCTAAAATAATAGATCAGAAAAGGCGGTAAACACGAACATATCATAAAGCTAATGAGTTTTGATTAATAATACCGATTTTATACGAAAAATACTAACATATAACATAACCAAAAATTGTTTAAGATTGTAAATTCTCTTTTAAGAACACTTGCATAACCTAAAATTAGTTCTCTTTGAAATCCAATCATTTAATCTTAAAAGTACAGATTTCCGATTTAAAAGCAAAATAATAAATTAAAATTGTACAAAAAATTAAATGATTTTCGTTTAAAATAACCGATTTTCTGGGGAACCCATTAACAGAACCATTAATGTTGCTCAGATCAAGGTCATTCTCGTAGTGAAACTACGGGAATTGAAAGAAAAAACACTACGGCAATCGAAAGAACGGTAAAATTTACATTCAAATATGCACTTAGATCGTATGTCCCGGATGACCTTAAAGATCACCCTAAGGTCATTTCAACTCAAACAATGTTTTGACGTATTGATGGTATCACGCGTTGATGGGAGTTTAAGCTTTGACCCTGACCCGACGGCCGTTTGAAGGTCACGATCACTCAGGTCGGGTAAATGAGGTCAATTTTTAGATTTATCGCATAACATTACACAAGGGGTTTTCGAGGTCGCTAAGGCTGATTCTGCATTTGATAAATGTGACTCTTGTTTTGACCTTGGGGATAATCTTGATGAGCTTCATGGTTATTTTAAGCTCATTTTTTTATAAAGCCGGCTACACACGTTCAATTGGCCTCCAGTTTTAACTGCAATGGTCAGGACTGTACAGTCAAAACTAAACGTGTGGAGGATGTAATCGTTCAGTTTTTTAGGACTGCGCAGGCGGCCGGAGGACGAACGAAAAATCATTCGATCGACCTGAATCGAAAAAAACTGCGCAGTTAAATCAAAGCGTGTGTACCGACGCGACACTTCAGTTCGGCGATATGACAACTCAAAGCGTGCAATTTTCGGAGGAATTTCTCAAGATTTATAAAGATGAAACAGGCCCAAGCAGCACCTCAGATACGAAATATCTGACAGGGTGCTTGGGGCGACTAACTTTTCAACATAAATCTGTAATGGTGACTAGAATTTTAATTATTTTATTTCAGAATGTTTACATTTATTTTCAAATAATTTAATTCAAAGGAGAATTGTGCAAAGTATTTATTTATTTTAAATTATTCAATATTTTAATATTACAATTGTGGTTGACTGATACTTTTGAAAGTTTAACAATATACTAAAATAATGTACAAGGTAGAAGGATAAGTTATATAATATGCTAATAATATCCTTCTACCTTGTACATTATTTCAGTATATTATTAAACTTTCAAAAGTATCAGTCAACCACAACTGTAATAATAAAATATTAGATAATTTAAAATAAATACTTTGCACAATTCTCCTTTGAATTACATTATATGAAAATAAATGTAAACATGCTGAAATAAAATAATTAAAATTCTAGTCACCATTAAAAATGTACATTGAAAAGTTAGTCGCCCCAAGCACCCTAACAGATATTTCGTATCTACGGTGCTGCTTGGGTCTGAGTCTACCACCACTCGCACTCTCCAGCCGAAATAGTGGTAAGCGCAAAACATGTGTGGCTCGCGGGAATTTCTCCAGGTTGGGCATGCCTGACCTAAATACTTATTTCATTGTACGATTCCCTTTATTTCGATTCCCGGTGACAAAATGAAGCTTTTCATTATATCAAAAAAGGTGAACTTAAAATAACCATGAAGGTCATCACCAAGGTCAAAACAAAAGTCACATTCATCACATACAGATTCAGCCTTAGCGACCACAAAAACCCCATGGGTAATGTTTTTCGTTAACGCTAAAAATTGACCTTACTTACCCGACCTGAAGGGCGTAACCTTCAAACAGCCGCCAGGTCATGGTAGTTTAAAGTTAAGACTCTCACCAAAGCGTGATACTTACATAAGTTTGTCCGCTATGGAATATTTTCAATAATGCTGTTCTTATAGCCATCAAAACATTGTTTGAATTGAAATGATCTTAGGATGACTTTGAAGTACAACCGGAACATATGACCTAAGTTCATATTTGAATGTAAAATTTTTCGTTCTTTCGATTCCTGGTGTCAAAAAGTGGCGTTTTCATTTTTTTTAAGTTGACCTTGAAAGAACCATGAAGGTCATTTTCAAGGTCAAAAGTAAGGTCACCGTCAGATTCCTTGTTAAAAGTTACTATGAGAATGACCTTCACCTTTGTGAAAAATAACTCACTGAAGAAAATCACTAGTTTGAGGGTGTCGGAATCAGAACACAACCTCAAAATTGAATTGTCTCAGAAAAAAAAATTGCACAAAAAACCATTAAAATTATCAAATTTTTCACTCCGAACGCAGATTTGATTTAAAACATGAATATGCCCTAATTACGTAAAAAAAAGATGTAATTATATTGTTTCTGGAGCAAAATGAGGAAATTGAATTATACGGTTGGGTCCTGGTTTCGACGCCCTTAACATCAATTGTACACAAGTTTTTTATATTCATTCAAATCTAATATGTTTTGACTAAAAATACAGATTTCTGACATAAAATGAAAACGCAACTATCATATCAAAAAATGTTAAGAGATTCAAATCTTCTTCAAAGTATAATGATTTTGGTTTAATATAATATGATATAATATAGTATAATCTGACATAATAATTTTTTATTCAAAGTACCCAATTTTCCAATCCCGGTGTAAAATACTAACATAACCCAAAATGGTTGAAAATTTGGGAATCTTGATGATTTTTGTTCGGAAATGCTAATTTCCGGTGAAAAAACTAGCACAACTTAAATTTTTTAGAAATTTTAGGTCCTCTTCAAAGCTTTCCATTTTTATGATAAAAATGTTTTTATGAATGCACATTGTGCATTAAAAATTATTTAATTATTAAAACTTTTACTTTAAATTAATTACAGAAGAATGAAGGACTTTAATCGTCTCATTATAATTTATTATAAATTTCGAAACTAAAACTTCAATATTGAACGTTTTCTATTTAATTATTTAACCAGACAGTTTAAAGTTTTAGAGTTCCATAATATATAAATTTACATTGCATAATTTTGAACGATTTGAATTTGAACCAAAAATTATGAATTTTCCGATATAAAAATTGTGCTTATTTGTACGCCTTGCAATTAAAATTCTTCCTTCGAATCCAAATTAAACTTTCATAATTCTGAAAGAGTCAATTTAAAAAATTATTCTATTTTAAGCGCTACTGGTATAAAATTGTCCAACATGTAACGTATAAAACTAAAATTACAAAATTTCTAGCGATTTCAATAAAAATTATTTACCCCTAAACTATTTTAATTCGAAATTATTCAATAAAGTTTAAATTCATAGTTGTTTTCATTTGCAAACACTCTTTGTTTAAAATTGTCCGATTTTCCAAAATTTTAAACAACAATTATTCGATTTCGAATGTTTCAAACTTTCAGTCAAAAATTATTGGACATATTTAATTTCAAAATCTTTTATTTAAAACGCTTTTTTCACATTTTTCTATATTGAAAACTTGAAACATGATATTTCGCAACCATTAGGGCTTTCAATTTCAAATAATTTTTTAAAATTAAAAATGTGGAATTTTTACATTTGACTTTGAAATATGTAATTGAATTTGCACAAAAATTCCAATTAGAAAAATTTCAACTATAACTAAGTCTTTCAACTTAAAATAAAATAGTAAAATATTTAAGAGTTAAATTCACAATATTATTGAATTTAAAACACTATTACATAATTTGAAATTTTCTAATAATAATATTTAATAATAGATTTTATGCTTTCACGATGATTCATTTTGATAAAAAGAGATATTTCGGCTTTCACTCGTGTAAAAAACGTCGGCAAACAATTCGTAGTTTTTCACACGAGTGAAACCCGAAATATCTCTTTTTATCAATAATCTTTAATGCTTGAACTTCAAAGACTTTTATTGAAAACCCCCATTGCACGGCCCTGTTGGCGAACCCGGCAAGGTTGAGGCGAACTCTGGCCGCTCTTATTGATAGGTGTGCCATTTTAGGACACATGTAACGAATGCTGCTATGCACTCTTCAAAAGGTCAAGACAAACAATCCTCTAATGTAATTCAATCTTGAAAGCGCCCTTTGTTTTACAAATTGTAAAATAAATTTATATTTTCTCCTCACTTTAAAGTTAATTTACTCTATGTTCTCACACTTTTCATACGCTGATCTTATATCAATCTCGTTATAATAATTTCATAACTTCCAAGGGTATCCACTTAAATTCTGAAAAAGATGTCCTGAAAATTCAAATTTTTTTCAGGTATTTCAAGATTTTTTCCAGGTATAATTTTTCATACATATTACGGAGCCATTCACGTATTTCACATTTTTTAAATTTATTCGGATTATGCATACAGTATCGCGAGATTATTAAGTAATGGTTTTATTTTGCAATACTTGTGAATATCGGAATGCGTAAAAATAGTACAATTAATAAGTCAACTTAAACAACTGTTTTTTCGTTTGTGAAAGTAACTTTGTCTTAATGGTACAGGTTTCTAGGAATTGAATTAATATGTTTAATTTAGAAAGCTTTTAAGAATTAAAATATACGAATTTGAATAGCAATTGAAACAAATTTTTATTTTATATTCATATACATACTTTAATTTCAGTGCATCTTTGACATTTTAATCATTTGAATTAAATACATTTTAGAGGTGAGCAGGTCTAGATAACTTGCAAAAATAGGAGAAATGACGTGATTTTTCACAAATATCTATATATTAAATTGAATTGAATAGTTCAATTTTCAGTTTAAAAAATTCATTTTCAAGAAAAACAACACGAATTTTCAACAGAATATTTGAATTTTCAACCAAAATAATTAATTTCTAACTCAAATGACAAACCTGCAATTAGGATAGTTGAATTTAAAACAAAAGATAAAGTTTCTAACAAAAAGAGGAATTTCCAACAAAATACATGAAACTCCATCTGAAAATAGTTGAATTTTCAATCAATAAGAATAAATATCGAGCAAAAATAAAAAACAAATAAAAAAATACATATATTTAAAACTAAAAAAGATACATTTCTAACCAAAAATTGAATGGTTTAATTTTTTGTGGAAAAATTATATAACTCTAAACCAGAGATTAATTATGAAATAACAAACAAGAAACGACTTTTCAACAAAATAGTTAAATCCAGCATTATAAAGCTGCTTTTACAAATGAAAAAAAAAACATTATTATTTAATTTTATATTATTTTTTTTTAATTTAACGCTCTCCAAAAAAATGCCCTTACAATTCCAGGTTTTCTAGGTGAGTAGATAGCCTGTATGCATAGATTAATTGTTTCCATCAGACAATAGAGCCGTGCAAGGTGAAGAATTTGGTACGGAATTATATTATGGCAAGCCTCCATAATACGAAACATTAATACTCTCTCTTGTGTAGCCAAAGGGAGACAACGAAAAAAGTAAGGAAATCGTGGGAGGAATCGGCATACGTATTAGGTGAATCAGGACTCTCAAAGAAAGGTTTAGTTTGTTTAAGGTTGTACACTACGAACAATCACTCTCAAAATCGACAAAAACATATCTACTATTAATTTAGGTATATGTTGACAGAAGCTTCTAAGGGTACTTTAGAAAAAAATAATTCAGTTTAAAATTGTTTATTCAACAGTAGATATTTAGAGTTTTACTATTTACTTTCTCTTTAGATTACAAGTCTTATTTAATCCTAATGATCAAGGCCTCATTTTATTCTTTTGATGTTTCTCTAAAATTCTATTTGGTTAGTGTTTATTAAAAGTAAAAATATCATTGTTTATAACAACAATAACTGTATGATTTTTAAATTAATTTTTTAATAAAACCCATCTAAATAGAATTTTACCGAATCCTTCGAAGAATAAAATGAGGCCTTTATCATTACGATTAAATAAGAATGGTAACTTTTCCTAAAAAGAAAGCAAAACTAACATTTTAACCTGCTTTATTTTTTTCTGAAGTGTGCTTAGAAGCCTCCATCAAAATGTACAGAAACTAAAAATACATCTATTTTTGTCGAGTTTATCAATGATTTTAATTATGGCTACCTTTAAGATTGATTGCAAGTAGATTGTACATTAATGTAGGCACAATATTGCGAAATACATACATTCGAAATATATTCAATTTACCACAAAATAGTGAAATTTTCAACCTATGACTATGAATCTTCAACCAAATGATCGAATTTTCAAAGAAAAAGATTAAACAAACTAAAATCAGTTCAATTTTCAACCAGTAAATATGAATTTAAAAAAGTCGAGTTTTCAATAAAATAATTTGATTTTAATCCAAATAGTAGAACTTTGAATCAAAATAGATTTATTCAGATTCAAAAATATGATACTAGTAGACTTTCCTATAAAGAAGAATTAACTTCCAAACATAAGAGATAAATTTTAAATCCAGAAGGTATATAAATTAACTTTATTTTAAGTCGTAAAAAATTGACAATTGTTCAATACTTGTTATTCATTTATCATGACCTTTTTTACAAGAAAAACTCAGACTAACCCTGCTCTCAATTCCGGCTAGGTTTATTATATATATTATGTAACTCTCGGCCACTACAATTTTTGCAACAAATCAAATTTCCAATCCATACAAGATCCAACTTTCTGATAACATTTCACTTATCAATTTTTTAATTTTTCCAATTGTCATTCTGATTATACTGTAATTTTAAAAGTTTACAACTAAGTTAAGTTATTAATTTATTGAAGTTAATTTATTCAACTTTTAAAGTTTTTTATTTTGCAAGAACATTGTAAAATGTTGAACAATTCAAATAAAAATTATTCAATTCTAAAACAATAGCAGTATAAAATTGAAATAAAATAAAATTGAAATAAATTTAGAATTTCTTTTACTTAGAATTCATGCACAAATTTTCAATTATTCAAAATGAATGCTTTTTGATAAATTAGAACGTATAAAGTTAATAACATTTTAATACAAGCAGTGAAAATGTGGCAATATACCGTGTTCTCCTCAAAAAAGAAGTAGCCTGGCAGTGCGTTCATATAAACTTTGACTTAGGATGAAAACTTAGAGAATAAGCTAGAGACGTGGTCTCTAACTTAGGAAATTAAGTTCTTAAAAGTACCTTAAACCTACCTAAAATATCTTGAAATTTACTGAAAATTTCTGTATTTTTTAAAAACAAATTACAGGAGCAAAAGGAACTTTAACAACGATTACTGGTTGCAAGTGGCTGCAGGGTATATTCTAAGG
>NC_046664.1:95504921-95512886 GCF_010883055.1 Belonocnema kinseyi
ACCCTGATACCTTAAAAAAAGGTCATTAAACTGATTAAACTTATCATTTTCCAATGTAGGCCGGGAATTACGGCAATCGGTATTTCCTGAGAAGCGTCACGAATGTGTCACGAATTGCGGTAATCGGTATTTCCAGAGATGTTTTGACAATATTTTGCGTAATAATTTAATAAATTTTTAGAATAAATCTCCCTTTCTTAGTGCAAATACTCATATAACTGCACATATTATGCAATATATATTTTATTAGGCACTGTCTATGGTTACGGAATTTTCCGTAACGTTTGCGCTGAACAAGACGGAAAAGGGGTTAGAATTACGGAAAAATCCATAACGTTAGCCCTGAACGACCTGGAAAAGAGATTAAAGTTGCGGAAAATTCCTTAACCACAGCGAGTGCGATTTTATTATTAATTACATATTTTATTATTGATTGAAACTCGTACACTCCCTTGTCGTCAATAAATTATTATAAAATTCTATAAAAATATCTCTTTAAAGTTTTTTCCTAGCTAGCGTCATTTATCAAATTTTTGCGATAATGTGTAAAAAATCCTTAAATCTTTTTTTTCCCTTAACATTACAAGTTTTGGTTGCGATGAAAAACATAAAAGGACTGTGAAATTATGCTCTTTTTTATTTTTGAGACACCCAAAAATTGTATTGATGAGAAAAAAATCAATGTTAAAACATTTTATCAATATTTTCGCAAATCTATCGAAAATAACGCGATATCGAAAAAAGTGTCAAGAGACAGTTTTTGAGAACTTTTTTTAGAAAAATAATTTTATTTCTTTGACGTTTTTCATATCTTGCGGCGTTATGAAAAAAAGGAAAGCTTTCGTTTTTCAGACAAAAAAATTCTCTCCTCTCACCAAGGCGAAGGTACAGATTCAATCTGAAAAAAAATCAAGAAAAAAAGATGGAATTTTGAATAAACTAACATTGAATATTTTTAGAGAACCACCGCCATTTTTTTAACTTTTTAAAATTTACCAATAAAATTTGAAATTGGATACGAAATTATATCAGAATCAGAGAGAAAAATATAAATAACTATACTATATTAAAAAATATCACACTTTTAACAAAAATTGAGATTATTTTTTGATAATCTCCACTTTAAATTTATTAATTTAAATAATCATAACACATTACCAAAAAATTTTGTTTGGAAAATAGGTACGATACGTATCGTCCCTTATATTATACCCTTTAAAAACCAACAAATTTTAGTGAGAAATAATTCTTTGACTTAAGCATAGATCGTCTGCGTGATTTGAAACGAATCTGGTCAATATAATCAAGGTACAATTTGGGAAAATCCCACAAACATGATTTACTGTAGTCAGGAAATTCCGAATCATAATATAATCAATTATTCATACACATAATACCTATTTATGAAAGAAGTGCGCAATACTTTTTGCAAAACACACCCGAGAAAATTCTTTATTACATTTTTAGTTTAACCTTTTTTCAATTATTATTATTATTATTATTATTATTATTATTATTACACTATTAAGTCATTTCTCTTTCGGGGTATGAGTGTCTCGCTCAGTAGGGAGAGGAGTAATGTGAGGAAAGGATATGAAATTTTTAGATTGATCCTGAATTCTCGTGTTATTTATTTAAATTAATCCAAGGTCTTTTGTTTCAGGCGTCATTCATTATTTTACGGAATTCCTTGATTCCCGTAAATCCCATGAAATCCGCGAATTCCACGAATTCAACGCATTCCAGAAATTCCGTGAATTTCGGAAATTTCACGAATTTCGTATATTCAACGAATTCCATAAATTCCGCGATTTGAACGAATTCCATGAGTTTCGTGAACTGTATGAATTCCAGAAATTCCGCGTAATCGTTTATTTCTGTGAATTCCATGAATTTCTCAAATTCCATGAATTTATTCCACTTAAATATTCTTTCGAATTTCCACTTCTACCGTGCATCCCGAGACACGGACATTTTTTAACGAATATTTTTATTTTTCCGACGCGCAAAGTTACGCACCTCTGAAATGCGCATACGCTTCCATTCCGTCGACACACAAAGTAGACATTATTCAAAGTGCGCATGCGCCATTATTATTCCCGTAGCCTGTTTGATTAATGAACTTTGCATAACATTTAGAGGCAGTATGCCTCGGAATTTGCATAAAATATCGTCTGTCACTTGACAGCAACCCTTTGACAACCACGTTCGCTCTTTTTAGTACACGTTTGGACCCACAATGATGGCCCTCATAACTGAGTTTTATTAAATCTGTGAAAAGTACATTCTGGTACATTATGTCGTGTATAGATACGCAGTTTTACAATTGAAAGTGTTACTCTTTGGTTAATATCTCAGTTGTGAAATTATATACATTTTTAAACTTCCAATTTTAATTTAATTTTATTAATAACTATTAATGAAGATTGCAGTATTCTTAAAACAAATTCTTTTAACGAAATAGAATATTGATGAACAACAATTACAATGTAGTAGTATCATTTTTCATCAAATTTTTTCAAAGTTGCCAGAAAACATTGCAGTCCCTTAAAAATTCCAGTGTAGTAAAAATATCAAATTATAAAGAACTTTGTAATTGAATAATTAGTTTAGTATACTTTAAAAAATGTTCTTTTCCTTCTCGACGAAAAGTTTATTTTGAAAGGCAAACCATTTTTGTTATACTTTTACAGAGAAAATTCTTATGATAACAGAAAACTTATTTATTTTTTAGTCCAGTATGATTTTGGAAATGTTTTCCTTCGACAGAAATAATTTTAAAAGGTAACAGAAAACTCAGTACATTTTAATTTCAAAAATTAAAATTATAAACATTTTGAAAAATTAAAAATTTTTTAAACATAAGATTTTTGAAAGGAGAATTTGTATATAAGAAATCGAGGAAAAATGTTTAAAAATGCAATGTTTCAGTGTAGTATTCTTTTTTCATAATTTTAAAAAGTTGCGTTTTTTTCTTAAATTTCAGAAACTTCACCAACAACAACCAAATCTGCCCGCTCCGTGGGCACATCCTCGTCCCACTCTGCGCGCGCGGCTCACAAGTTTCAGCGCACCTAGGGCGCGCGACTGTTTGGATCTCGCGCTTCGCGCTCGACCTTGCATCTACCTCGTGCTACGCGCTCGGACTTTGTATTTTTCTCAGATTCATGCATTCGCGATCAGGCTTTGCATTTCTCCCATATTCGTGCAGAGACCTTTCAAAGTTAAAGATCACCGAATCGACAACTGCAATTTTTCGATTGTGAACCGTCTTTTGTAAACGCTCTTTCGGCTTTAGCGAATACATTCTCATCACCAGAGAGAGGACGAGCGTAGTCTGAAGTTGCGCACGGATCGTTCCCTCGTTGAGGAGAACCGTCGCATGAGAGGAAGTGGTGGGAGAGCCGCGCGAACATTTGAATGTCTGTGGCTGGGATGAGCAGACAGCACTGAGTAGAATGAGAAGAACATAGAGCGACAAATGATATGTTGTCATCAATGCAAATATAGGGTGGCCGCTGGACCTGGAAATCGGGAAATGACATTTTTTTATCAGGAATTTTACAAATTTTTAGAAAATAAATCTGTCCAGCTTTGATTTCAACCGTGTTTAAAATAATTAGCTAAATTGTTATATTTTTCAATTATAATATCATTCAGTTTAGAATGCGTAATTCGAAAATCTTTCACTTTAAAATGTTCTATTTTAATTTTTAAGCGTACATTTTTATTTAAAGAATTTTAAAATGCAGTTTTAAAGATTAAAAAAATAAAAATTAGAAATGTTTCAAATAGATAATTTATGTTAGATACATAATTTGAGTTTATTTTTGGTTTAAACGAGTCCCGCCTTATCGCTAGTAGCGACATCTTTACTCGATGGTGAACTGTGAATTTAGGTTCTTCTACTTCCGAGTCTCATGAAAGCCGCTCGAGCTGTATTCAAAATACTTTTATGATTCTGAATAAACACCATATTCGGGAAGACTTTGTCATTACTTGCGCTGCCTAGATCCATTCATAGCTCTAACAGGTTATAGGCCCAGGATTGAATTTATCGAATTTATCGATGATTGCTCCAAATGGTGCAAAGTCAGGTTCCTGAAGTTGAAGGCAGAAGTTTTCAACGTAACAAAGGAATATGTCGCTCTAGTCGAGAATCAATAAGGTAAGACCCTGAAATGTTTACAGTCAGATAATGGGGGCGAATATAAAAGCCTGGAATTCGACGAGTATTTAAAAGAACGAGGTATCACACGAAGACTATCAGTGCCGTACAATCCGGGACAAAACGGCACTGACGAAAGAAAGCACCGTACTCTTCTTGATATTGCCACATGTCTACTCAAGGATTCAAAATTGCCTGAGTCGTTCTCGGCCGAAGCAGTGAACACTGCCAATATCTTCGTAATCGCTCACCAACTAAAAGTTTAAATGACAGAACACCTTACGAAGTTTGGTTGGGTAATATACCCGATTTATCACACTTGAGAACTTTCGACTGTCGGATTTTTTATTTAAACAGAGAGTCAGGAAAAGAAAAATTTGATCAACGCGTAAAAGAAGCAATTCTCCTTGGCTACTCTACAGAATCCAAAGGTTTCCGAATTTGGTCATCTGAAAAGAAGAAGGTATTAATATTTCGAGATGTCAAATTCATTGAAGAAGGGGAAGAAAACCTCAAGAACATTCCAGTAATTTCGTCAGAAACAAATACTGACGACGTGGATTCAGGACAAACTCAACGGTTCGTAGATTTTGAATACACAAAATCGCCCGAAACAGAAAATTCCTCATCGTCTGAAAATGAAACTGGAGAAGGAGAAATCGTTTCTATTGACTACGAGGACGCTCCTGAATTTCCCGAATCCGACAATTCGGACGAAGATACAATGTTTCGCGGATTTCCTAGTATTTTCGCAGAAGACGAACAAGAACCCGTGGATAACGCAGATGCGAGACCAGCTCTCAACCCGAGCAGAGACCTAGCGAACCGGATACGAGCGAACAAAGATACGTGGGTACTCGCGGATCGTCCAGTGCAGGGTGAGGTAATTGGTTGCCGAATGGTCTTACGCAATGAATTGAAGTCGGACGGAACACTCGAACGCAGAAAGGCGCGTTTGGTAGCACAAGGATTTAACCAAAAACCAGGTATTCATTTTTCAGAGACTTTTGCTCCAGTTGCCCGGATTGGTTCAATTCGCACCATGACATCCCTAGCAGCATCCTATGGAATGAAAATCCGTCAGTTCGACATCGGTACAACGTACTTAAATGGTGAATTGGAGGAAGAAGTCCTAATGGAAACACCAAAGAAATTCGAAAGAATCTTGAATGACATCATCGACTGAGAGAAGGACAGCGTTGTTGGATGTAAGGCAAAACAAATGTTATCGGAGTTTCGCAAAGGAAAGAAGGTATGACTATTTAGGAAATCTATTTATGGTTTGCGACAGGCAGGTAGAAGGTGGCATAACAAGCTGGACAAGACCCTCAGAAAATATGGGACAACACCTACGAAATCTGATCTTTGCTTCTTTCAAATTGGTCAAGGGGAAGATGTAACACTAATCGCCGTCTAGGTAGACGATATTTTGATCGCCTCAAGGAACCAAAAGAAAATTGTTGAGCTAGGAAGAAAGTTAGCGACGGATTTCGAGGTCAAGGACCTTGGGCAGGTCAATTATTTCTTGGGAATTGAGTTTTCGCAAACCAAAAATCAGATCACAATGTGCCAACGAGGATACACAATAGAGCTTCTCCAACAATTCGTTATGACTGAATGCAAACCTGTGTCTACTCCTATAGATACTGGAACCAAATTAAAGAAAAATGAAAAGCAGGCTGAAGAAGAAGCGAGATTGATGTACAGAGAGCTACTGGGAGCACTCACCTATTCGTCAGCTACCACTCGTCCCGATATCTCATTTGCCGTAAGCAGTTTGGGACAGTTCAACAAATGCTATGGAATCGAGCGCTGGAAAGCAGCTAAGCGGGTACTTAGATACCTGAAGGGAACTATCGACATAGGATTGACTTACAAATCTGATGGTAGACCCATCCAGATGTACGTCGATGCTGATTAGGGTGGATGTATCGAGGACCGACGCTCTCAAACTGGTTATCTCTTCTTATTAAATGGAAGTCCAATATCTTGGGACTCTCGGATATAGCGTACTGTGGCCTTGTCCACAACTGAGGCAGAATACATGGCCTTGTCAGAGTGTGCTAAAGAGACGATTTATTTGCAAAGATTTTTACGCGAGATAAGATTTAATGACTTAGCCGTTTTGACCATGTATTGTGATAATCGAAGTGCGCTAAAGTTAGCCGAGAATCCTGTATATTACTCTAGAATTAAACATATAGATATTCGCCACCACTTCGTTCGCGACATGCTTAAAAATGAATCATGTGTTGTAAAACATATACCTACCGAGAATCAAATTGCAGATTTTCTGACTAAAGGACTACCTAGGTGTAAGCACGATTGGTGTACGGAAGCGGCTGGAATTTGTGTAGAGAACCGATAAATTATATATGTAATCTCTGTGACTCAGGACTCGAAGGGCAGTGTTAGATATATAATTTGATTTCATTTTTGGTTTAAACGAGTCCCGCCTTATCGCTAGTAGCGACATCTTTACTCGATTGTGAATTTAGGTTCTTCTACTTTCGATTCTCATGAAAGCCGCTCGCGTTGTATTCAAGATACTTTTATGATTTTTTATAAACACCATATTCGGGAAGACTTTGTCATTACTTGCGCTGCCTAGATCCATTCATAGCTCTTAACAGTTTACGATAAAAAAACATTTTTAGTCGATCAAATTTGAATATAAATTAATTCATAATTTTTAAATTGAACTGTAATTAAAGTATTAAAATGTAAATAATAATTGATTTTACATGACGATTCGGAATCAGTTCATGATTTTAGAATTTCCAGATTTAAACTTTAAAAGTTAAACTGTTAAAATTTGAAAGTCTTATTAGTTAGACAAATGTAAACACCCGATTGAAACTTTATAAACTATTTTCAATTTGTAAATAACTTTAAAATAATGTATCCATAATCAAAGGATTTAATTAAATTTTAATTATTGTTTCAGTTCAAAATATTCCGTTTTTAAACCATTATATTTGAAATTTTGTAATGAAGAAAAATAACAATTATTTAATATTTAGAAATATTTTACTGTTCATTTAAAATCCGCAATTACAAGTCAAAAACACAAAACTGAACAAAAAACAAAAATTTGAACGTTAAAACTTTAATTACTTTATTTAAAAAATTTTTATTTTTTACTCCAATTGTTGAATTGCTATGTATAAATAACCATTTAACACCTACTGCCCTTAGAAAACATTCGAGTAAGTTCAAGAAATATTTGGAAGTTTTGAAAAAATTCAAACTTAATTAAATATCTGTAATGATTTCAAATAATTTTGAAGAATTTTAAGAATTGTGAAGGGCTTTAAAAGAATAAAACACATTTCCTTAAGATTCGTAGGAAAATTGAAAATAATTTTTTATTTTGAAAGGTTAATTTAAGAGAATGTTTAAAAATATTTAGAAAGATGAACGAAACTACGAAAAATGAATGTGGAAAATTTGAAGCAATTTTCTTTTAATTTGGCATAATTTTTCAAAAAGATTTACGAAAAATGTGAATCATTTTAAAAGAAGTTTAGAAGTTCTTAAAAAGTTTCAAAAATAATTTAAAATTCGAAAAACGTAAAACATAATTAAGATTTTTCAAGATTTTGAAATAAAATATTCAAGTGTTTTAGGGATTTTTAAAGTATTTGAAATACAAATAATTTAACTTTTAATTTAATAAGTGTTTAGTTTATAAAAAAATGTACGAGGGTGGATTGATAAGTTTCCGGCCTGACCAAGAGATGGCGCCACTAGGCCTACCTTGAGGTGGCGTTCTATAGTACCATCCTTAGATAGCT
>NC_046664.1:95512986-95517965 GCF_010883055.1 Belonocnema kinseyi
AGCCTTGGAGGAGATTATGTTGAGAAATAAAAAAAAAAAATTCTTAAAAACGTTGTTTTTCTTGGTCAGGCCGGAAACTTATCAATCCACCCTCGTAATTGTTCAATTTTGAATTTGTCTAGCTTAAAATTCCCTAAAATGGTATAATTTTTACAATTTTTAAATTCATTAATTGATTCTTTAATTTAGAGCATTGAAAATTATAAAGTGGATTTACATTTTAAAGTCTGAAAAAATGTACAAAATTCCTGGTCAATAAACAAATAAATAAATTGAAACTGTAAACCTGAAATAAAATAAAACGGTTCCGAAAAAACATTTCAAATTATACGTCAGATAACAATGTTGAATCAGCCACTGTTGAAATTCAATTTATTGAGGGTTAAAGCATTTAAGAACTTCTAAATATCTTTTAAAATGATTTGCATTTTTCCTAAATCTTTTTGAAAAATTATGCCAAATTAAAAGAAAATTGCTTAAAATTTTCCACATTCATTTTTCATAGTTTCGTAAGTCTTTCTAAATCTTTTTAAAGATTCTCTTAAATTAATTTTTCAAAATAAAAACTCATTTTCAATTTTCCTACGAATTTAAGGAAATGTGTTTTATTCTTTTGAAGCCCTTCACAATTCTTAAAAATCTTAGAAATTTCTTGAAATCATTTCAGATATTTAATTAATTTTGAATTTTTGTCAAAACTTCTAAACATTTCTTGAACTTACTTGCATTTTTTCTAAAAACAGTAGGTCTTACATGGTTATTTATACATCACAATTCAACAATTTTATTGGCAAATTAAATTTTTTTGAATAATGTAATTAAAATTTTAACGTTCCAAGTTTAGTTTTGTTTCTTTCATTTGTAATTACGGGTTTTAAATGAACAGTCAGTTATTTATAAATATTAGATCATTTTTATTTTTCTGAATTAAAAAATTTCAAATTGACTGGTTTAAAAAAAGAATATTTTAAACTGAAACAATATTTGAAATTTAATTAAAGCTATTATATACGAATATATTGTTTTAAAGTTATTTAAAAATTAAAAATAGTTTATAATATTTCAATCGGGTGTTTACATTTATCTAACTAATAAGAGTTTCAAATTTAAACAGTTTAATTTTTAAAGTTTAAATCTGGAAATTCTAAAAATATGAACTGATTCCGAATCATCTTGTAAAATAAATGATTATTTACTTTTTAATACTTAAAGTACAGTTCAATTTAAACTGAATGATATCATAATTGAAAAATATAACAAATTTAGCTAATTATTTAAAATACGGTTGAAATCAAAGCTGGACAGATTTATTTTTTTAAATTAGTAAAATTCTCAGTCAAAAAATAAATTCACTGTCATTTCACTGATTTCCAGGTCCAGCGACTACTCTGTATTTGAGCTCGATTTTGCCCAAAATGTCAAATTTTCTACATTAGACTCAACACTTTGATATCAAATATAATACATTTTTTATTTACCTCGACCTGGGATTGGGCATCCGGATTTTGCATAACAAAGTACGAATTATACTTATCATGATTACTTTAATATTTGTTTCTTATTTTGCGTTAAATTTTATTCTTAGCTGCGCTGAAACATGTATCTCTTTAATAAATTTCTATCACGACAATTCATAATATGCATGGAAATTGAAACAGTCTTGTTTTTATATTTTTTATCTTGTTTTTTACGATTAGAAAAAAACTACGCTTCCTATGAAAAAAATATTCGTAACAAATTTGTAAACCTTTTGTGGTTGAATAGATTTTGTCTCACTTATTCACGTAGCTTGTATCGTTGTACTCAAATATAATTTTTTTATTTTCAATATTGTTTTTCAAAAATACAACAAAAAATACTTATCCTACAAAAAAGTAATTCCTGAAAATTTTGTTATTCTTTTTCAGGTGTACAGTTTTTGTCAATCTATCTATTTTCGTACCTTATTTTGTTTTCCACAAAATGGAGCATAACTCCAAAACACAGTTTTTTCGAAGATTGAGACGAGAATTATTAGAAAAGTAAAAACATCTCTGAAAAAATGTTTTAAAAAAAAGTCCCGGATTTTTCCCGGTACTAAAAACTCCAGGCTTATTCTCGGTTTAATAACATTTAAAACATTCCCATGTGCTTGAAGTTCTGAAAGCTCAAATCAAAGAAATTTTTTACTGATGACTTTGTAAACCAGAAAAAGTTCTAAAGTCTTTTTTTAATTTATATTGTAAATAATTTAATATTGAAACCGAATTATAATGCGTATTTTAAATTGCAGTTGGAAAATATTTATGGGCAAAATAGAAATGGGGAAAAATATTTCGTTCATTTGAACGTTCGGAACTTCAGGTACATAACATTCCCGGAATAATCACAATGTTCGTATACAAAGCTCTCGGAGGCGAACGAATTTCTGAACTCGTGTTCTGAACACAAATAAATTCTCGTATCGTGTGTAAACATTAGATGCAATGTGCGTTTATACATGTTGGCAGGAGGAAACCCGAGAAAACGCACAAAGCGTACCATTTGTTTCCCCTCTTTATTCAGTCTGGGAAGTCTTTTGGAAATCACATATTTGCCTTTCTCCGAAAAATTGTAATTTCATCGCAAAAGGGCCGAAAGGCTACCTCTCTTACTTCGAAAAGAGCTCGGTAGTTAGGGACTATACTAATTAGTAAAAACAGCGAATAATTCAATTCTATTAATATTCAATTGAAATCTCAAACTGCTCCCCAATAGTTCCAAAACAACTGCGATATTTTCGCTTACAAAAATGGGTATTTTCATATAATAAGGTAAATCGATATCTTATACCTGAAAATGAGACGTAAAAAGTTTCTTTTAAATAGCTACTTATTTGGTAACGAAGTTACTTTTGTAAAGAAGTAACGAATTGGTAACTAGTGGGTACTTAACATTCGATTCGTCTTTTTTATAACAAGCAATAAATTGTATTGCTTTTGGAATTCTTTTTCATTTTCACTATCTATTCAAATTGTGGCAGCTAGTTTTCGAAATAATTTTAGTACAGAGTGCAGCGGAAATCATATTGAACTAGAGAAGGGATTATTTGAACGACTAACCTTTCGAAAAATGTAAATTATTGCTGTTAAAATTAAACAAGGAATCAATGAATGTTATAATTAAATGTTGGTCTAATTTACTTGAATAAAGTGAAAAAGTAACCTATTTAAACCGTAAAAGTGACCAACAGTGATTAACGTTCATTTGAATTCAATAGAATTAGATGGAATTTATATGCATACCAGGTGAACTTTGAAGAATTCATGAGAAATGGAAAAAGCCAATCAATAAATACAATTTGAGTGAATTTAGAGGAAACGAGAATATTCAATGAAATTAATAAAGGCGTGAATTTAGAGGAATTAAAAAGAATTTGATAAAATGTCTAAGAATCCAAGGTCAGATTAAAGGACTTCAAGGTTAATTTAAAAAAAAACTAAGCAAAATTGGTTTAAATCCATTTAATTGAGTAGAATTAAATGGATTTAGAAGAATTTAAGTGAATTCAATAGAATTTAGAAAAAGCTGAAAAATTCAAGAGAATTCCAAAGTATTCAGGATTAATTAATAAGAACGTAGGGTGAATTCCAAATAAATTCAAGCTAGTTGCAAACAATGCAAAGTATTGACGAAATTTAAGTAAATTGAAAAAAAAAACAGCGAATTAGATGAAATTCGAGTGAATTTATAGTAATTGAAGGTAAATTAGAAGAATGCGATGGAATTCATAAAAAAACAGCGTGAATTATGACGATTTAAAAACATATGAGAAATTCATGTAGTTCATCAAAATTGAAATAATTTGAAAAAAATCTAAGGGAATTCAAAAGAATTTGATAAAATGCCTGAAAATTAAAGATGAGTTAAAAAGACTTCTGGGCGAAATAAATGAATTGAGTAGAATTGAGTGTAGTTCGAAGAATTAAATAAATTCAGGATTATAAAAAAATTTAAAGTAGCATAATTCAAATTAATTGAAAAAAATTCCAAAATATGCCATTGATGCCTAATAAAAGTTTTTAAATGCATATTTCTTTTGTCGAAAATATGTAGATACTTTTTGTACAATATTAAATATTCAAAATTGTCAACGAATTTTAACGTGATCCTAAAAGCATTTTAAGCGAAAGGGGAGAGATATTTTTCAGTCATAATTTTTGAGAAAATTAATATTTGCAAATGTCAAGTCTGAGAATCAAAATGTACAGTTTTCATCAGATGTTATTGTTTCTGTTGTAACATTTCATATCTCAAATTGTCTTTAAAACACGGAAAATTAAGTGATTTTTGAAATAACTAATTCAATCCGAGCCTTTAATATTTATTTATTCAAAAACTGAAATAAAAAACCAAAAGAGTGCACTTTTTTAATTCGTTTTAAAGCTCCGCAAACATAAAAGGCTTCTTTGCAGATATATATAAGCATTGCATAATCTCGATTAAATTTAATTCTCTTTTCACTAATAGACGCATTTCTCTATAAATACTCTTTCGTAATAGATTTACGTTTTTTTTCCATCCGACTACATGATTTTCATTGTAAAATAAATAAAGAATAAAAATTCAATTTGAGGTTTTAACTTTGAACAAAGGTAGAATTACTGTTGATTAATTAAGTCTTTCATCAGTCAAATTCTGTTTAGCTGTGAAGGTTATTTTCTTAAATCCTCAATTAGAACGGTTTAATTTTAAATATTTGATTTTGCCAAATTTAGACTAAATTATTCAATTCTGGACGTTTTATTTTGATATTATTTCTATTTTTAACAGTTTATAGAACTTGTTTATTCTTGAAATATTCTACAGTCAAACATTGATCAATTTTAAATAATTTAGTTTTCAAAATCGGGAATTTAAAATAATTCTATTTTGATGAACCTATACCTAGAATTTCTATCCAACTTAAAAATGACTAAATTGAGTTAAAATTAAAAATTTTGCAACACTTCAAAATTGTA
>NC_046664.1:95518065-95521371 GCF_010883055.1 Belonocnema kinseyi
AAAAACGTTGTAAATAAAGCCTTCAAAATGAAACAATATTCAATTTGATGCATTTAAAAGTAAATATAAGCTAAATGATTTTTAACTGGAAAATATATCGCAAATTAAATATTTTTGACTATAAGCTGTAAACTGTGTACGATTTCCAATTGGAACAATATAAATTTTAGGAATTTTAAATCAAACCAATTCAAAATTGCATAATTTCATGTAATACACAATCTCGAATTTTCGAAATTTTCCAATACGCAAAACTATTTATCAATTGTTTCAAATTATTATTCAATGAAGTTTAATTTTAAAAATTACAAAATTTTGCTTCAATATCCGATCAGAAAACATCAACTTTACTATCTTTGGAATTCCCGAAACACAACCACTTTATTCTCAACCGCCAAAATGCTATAGTGAATGAATAAAATGCTCCAATTGAAATCAAGGATGCGATATCATCCGAGATTTCACTTCCTGGAGCCGTTATTTGGCCCTTTCGCAAGTGCAGCAGATTCAAAGTAAGATCTGAACTCTTAAAATAGTTGGGTCTGGAAATCACTTTTGCTGGAAAATATTCCAATATTCATGGGGTTTGTATGGAGTAAGAGAAACTGTTTTCAGTTGAATCAATAACCTATACACTGTATAAGATTAGGTTTACCTTGCCCGTGAAGGATTCCTCGTCCCGGTCAATGGCAATTGCACTCAAATTTGATGTCTTACTAAAACCACTTCATTCACTAAAATAATTAAAACAATCCTTTTTTTCAAAACTCACACGTTTTTTTATAATTATATCACTTACGCTAAATAACCATCGATCGCGAGTATTGTTAAAATTTTGCAGACAATGCACACCATGACACCATGCACTGCTTATTGTGCTTGATGCTGCAGCAGACTGGGGAAGTGAACGGAACAGTTTGCGTCCAAACCAGGGGCGGCTGAAGAAAAAACATCACCCCTACCCGGGGATTTTATATTTACTTTGTTTATTATTCTAAAAGTTGCATTATTTCATTCATTTATTTTAAAGGTAGCATCTATACGTTCAGACGCCACTCAACCATGTTATAAACATACATAAACTTACGGTCGTGCTGACTGTCCGGAAGTTTAGGCTCGACCTATTTTAAATATATTTGTTTAAATTTTATAATCAACTCCTTTCATATGTTTTTACCATAAAGTGATCGAAGGGTAAATACTAAAGTGAAGAATTTCATTTGAATTAATTTGAAAACTTTGAGTTATTTTAAATTCCCTTGACTTATTTCTTTCTTTCAAATTTACCTTAAATTCGGTTCAATTTAACTCGAGTTGAATAAATTCATTTAAACTCTTTTGAATTGCCTTGAAAATTTAATTTCATTTAAACAATTAACAGCCAGATTTGTTGTTTTAATTATGAAAGTGTCTACATGTACCGACAAAAAACGTCTCTTTTTGTGCCGAAACTTCAGTACATATAGCCCATCTCCAGCTCTCACTATTTGTACCAATATACCAGAAACGTCTCATATATATTCCAGATATCCCCGGGATATGATATAAAAATATAATCAATTAAAATTTTATAAATAATTCAAAGAATTCAGACAATTTTATGCATTTTAAAAAACTTAGAAGATTTGAGGAATTCAGCGATTTTAATGAATTCAGAATATTTAAGGAGTTCAGGAAATTTAGAAAATTTCAAGGAATTTTCTGAATTCCATAAATATTTTGAATTCAGAAAATTTAAGGGATTCAGAATATATAAGGATTTTATAGTAATCCAAGAATTCCGCATATCGAAGGCATTTCGGATATTTAAAGATTTCAGCGATTTAGGATCAATTGTGGAGTTCAAAAAGTGAAGAGAATTTAATTTTTTTTTTTTAAATCAGAGAATTTAGAGAAACCAACTATTAAAGTATATTCAAGAAATTCAGAGAATTCAGAAGCAAAAAATTCAAGGATTTTAAAAAATTCAGATAAACCGAGGATTTCATAAAATCCAAGAAATTCCGAAATTTAAAGAAATTGAAATAATTCAGAATATTCGAGAAATGTAGGTAATTCAAAATATTCAACGAATTTAGGGAAATCAGAAACTTAAAAAAATGCAGATGATTCAGGGCATTCAGATAATTCAATAAATTTATAATATATAATGAATTCCGATAAATAAAAGGAATTTAGGAATTTTAATGAATTCAGAATAATTCAGGGAATTTAGAAAATTGTAGAAATTTCTTGAAATTCAGGAAATTCGGAGATGTCAAGCGAATTCAAGCACTTCCGGGAATTCAGAGAATTTCATCAAATTCGGAGTATCTAGGTAATTTGAGGAATTCAGGAAATTCGCGGAAACCAAGGCATTCGGAGATTTTTAGAAATGCATATAATTCCTCAAATTCCGAAGACTCAAGTAATTAAGTATATTCAAGGCATTCAATTAATTATGAGAATATAAAAGAAATTCAAAGGTTTTAGAGAATTCAGAGCTATAAAGGAATGAAAAACTTTATAACTGAAAAAGAAAATTAAAGAAACATAGTAATTAAAAGTGAAACGTCGAATAAATTTGTTTCAAAAACATTAGTTTCTAATTATTAATTTCATTTTGTTGTACAATTACAACGAGTTAGAATTGATGCCAAAGAATTTCATGTATTATCTATTGAACATTATTATTTTCCTTCTACGCTTATGTGTTTCTAAGCTTTAAATAATAAAAACTAATTTTTTTAATCTCCCCGCTGTGCGGCCCGCAAGTTCGAATGCTCCTATGGCGCGCACCTGTTGAATCTCGCGCTTCCCGCTTAATTATATGTATATCTCGCGCTCCGCGTTATATAATATATTTACCTCGCGCTAGTCGCTCGGTCATTGTATATCCTCTATATTTTTCTTGGGTCTTTTAAACTTAAAGGCCAAATCACCGACAATTGAAATTTAATGTTTGTGAACTCTTTTGATAAAGCTCTTTCGGCTTTAACCAACACATTCTCATCACTTGTCTCGTGAGAAAAAAAACGATGAAAACACCTTTTCAGATATAATTTAAAAACAATTCTGTTATCAAACATTTTATTGTGTCTTTTGATCCAAAAAATTAATTGGTTTATTAGCAATGTTATTTTTAACGATTAAAACAAAAAGATCGCGCCTTATAAAAAAATCATTAATAACACATTTTTAGTTATTTTTGGATGAACGTGTTTTGTCTACACATTTTTTTTCTTAGCTTGCGTCGTTTGTCTACATTTTTATTTTTTATTTTCAATTTCGTTGTTTACAAATAACACAAAAACTACACGTCAAATC
>NC_046664.1:95521471-95539724 GCF_010883055.1 Belonocnema kinseyi
TTTCAAGCAAATTCAAAAAGTTATGATCATCTTGTAGGGCTTTCAAAAATCAAAGTTTTTCTTCTCTTTCCTTTTTTTATATCGTGCGTTATTTGGCTTCAAATATTTATTTTCGTTCATGTCGTTAGGATAAATTGTTTGAGTGATCAAATCCTAAAAAAATTGGTTTCAAAAATTTATAAAATATTTTTAATTTTTGAATTTTTATCTAAAATATCTGGCCTTTTCTTTCAGGCCTTAAAAAACTGTGCCACAGCTCAATCCAATCTGATGATTTTTTCGAAAGTTATCGTGCCTCCAGAATCCAAATAGACACTTTCGTAAAAAATTCTGACTCAGGGGGTCTCAAAACGTAGAGATTTGATAAAAACCGATTAAGTCCAATTTCACATAAAACCAATACCTTCTCATCAATATGAGAATGTAAAAAGAGGAATAAAAAAAATTTTCTACTAAGCAAAGTCATGCTGCTAAAAGAACGCATACGCAGCGAGCACGTGTATATTATTATTAATAATACGTAAGAATTCAATAGTTTGAAATATATACTATGAGGTATTGTTTGTGTAATCCTCTATGTCAAAATAACGTGATCAGAAATTAAAACTGAGAAAGAATTTTGGCAACAATAGAAATTGGAACAGAGAAGAAATATTTCTAAAAACAAAAACAAAAAATGTATATTTTAAAGTTTATATTTTTAAATTGTTTTCGAGCAATTCAATGTTAAATTTTCAATTCTGGAGTGGTTCTCAAAAATATATACTTTTTTTAAGACTGCTCTAGATTTCAGAAATTGTATATAAATTAAAATAGGTGAGTACTGAATAATTATCTGATCGAAATACATTTTCTTAAATTCCTGATTTAAATCAAGGGCGTCCCGTGTACACTTATGAGCCATAGAAATTTGCAGAGGAATATAAAATGTTACGAAATTCAAATGCACATAAAAAATTAAAATAGCAGAGTAAGTATCAAATTTAAATGATTAACAATGATAATTATTTACATTCAAGTATTGATGTGCTTGAAGAAAAAATAAACAACTCGTTTCATTGACTCTTTATCATTAAATTGTGAGGCAGAAAGGAGGTAGATGGATAGATACTTCAGATTTGGGAGCTTTTTTGTATTCTGCTTTTGGTCAATGAAATGGTTAATGAGAAAGTGGATTTAATTTCAACCGTAGAAAAACTTTTAAAATAGAAACACTAAGCTTAATATTCGTTGTTTTAAAATTCCAAATTTTTTAAAATGTGCGATTTTTTAGATTATTACTTTTCATACTTTAAAAACGTAGTAATCTCAATAGATTGGCTTATAATCAAGCAAGAAAAGATCCTTCGTTTATCTATAACTGTTAAAAAAAGATCATGTTTTCATTGAAATATTGTACTTGAAAAAAAAAAAATATTTAGAGATTAAAATACGTACAAAAACTAGAATTATGGATAAAAAATGTTAATCAATTATTTAAAGTCCTTCATGGCTGGTGTCAGTGTCATGAAAATCTCCTCCATCTGTTTTCTTTGATCATCAGTCTTTAAACTCTTCCAAATATCACCCAGCCTTTTCTGTTGATGTTTCTGGAAAACCGATTAAACTATAAATAACAACGATTTGGAAAAAACAATTCCTATAAAAGCAAAATTTCAATCTGGAAAAAATAACGTATAATTACCTTAACAAATAAAAAGCAATGTTTGAGAGTGGCTCCGACGTATAAAATATTAACATTCACAGTTCGTCCATTAATATCGTTTATCTTTGGAATAGAAGTGAGAAGAAATTTGTGGGGTCCATGTCTAACTTTTACTAGAGCTATTCCTGTTTGTGTGTTGCAATATTTAGCTGAAAGTAAAATAATTGAAGATTTTTCCAAAATTTACTATGAATTTTAGAAGTCTCAAATTTTGTTTACCATTAAATCCAGCTTTTATGGATGCTTGACCCAAGTCCCCGTAAAGTTGATGGATTTTATTCTGAATTGCATGATGCAATGCTGTCTCATTTAAAACCAGAGGCTTGTTTGGATTGTTAACTGCTGTTACCTCCAGGGTGAAATACCTAAAGAAAAAATAATAAATATAAAAAAAAAACTTTTTTATTTTTCCAACCAATCATTGCTTTTTGGAAACCTTCATATGTATTAAAAAAGCTACCTTGGATGAAAAACACAACATCTAAAGTAAAGTTTTTATATTTTCTAAATATTATGTGTCTTATAATCTTTTAACTAAAGAACCAGGCCAAAAATACAGCAAGATTTAAAAAATTTGTGATTAAATTTTATAGTCCCAAATTCATTTGTAGGTTAAGTTCACATGTGCACTATTTGCAAGATTTCTAAAACGCTATCAACACAAACAAGATAATTAAACCTGAATCTGCTTCAAGATATCTCTAATTTCACACGAAAGGTATTACTATATATTCTACTGCAATAATTAATGCTTAAAATAGTTTGTATAATCAAACAAGTTTTTTAGTATCACAAAAAACAATATTTCTTTAAACAAAAATAAATAACCTTTTCTTCCAAACTGTTTCGAAAACTCTATTGTACTTTAATAAAAACAAAAATTTCAATTTTGCCTATTTTTTAAAGAATCTTACCTGTTTTTAAACCGTACCATATTTTAAGGTTACGTATCCATTAACACGTGTTTAGACATGTTTAGAACCCGTAGTTTTGTTGACAACTGCCACGCATGCGCAAAAAAGGTCTATCAGCTGACCAAATAAACACGTGCCGAGTGTCGGGGAAAAATGCGTGACCTTTCTATTCTGTTATATACGAATAAACGAAATTTAGAATTGGAACTTATGTTGGAAAAAGTATGAGAGATGTGGGGAACTGAAATTTATCAAATGGAATGCTCCACGTTCACAAATAAGTGGAATAATCGGGCTCATTAGGTCACTGAGTAGATTACTAAAGTTTATTTTGTCCCATATGCCTTTTTTTATGAGGAAACAAAATAGAACAAAAAACGAAAAGCTCATTCCTCTTATCTCCTGATGTTATCCGGCGGTCAGCGAAATAGCTCTTGCTGCTGAAAGTTACATTTCATTTTATAATTATGACTGAGGAATATTTTGTCGGTGTAGATGTTGGAACAGGTAGCGTTCGGGCAGCCCTTATTTCTAAGGACGGAAAAACAATCTCCTTGGCTAACAATCCTATTCAAACTTATAAACCACGGGATCAATTCTATGAACAATCGTCTAACAATATCTGGATGGCTTTGTGTTACGCCGTTAAAGTAAGTTTTAGAAGTTATTTGCGCCTAAATATATATTTATCGGGAAAGTTATATTTCTATACAATTTATTTTTAAGGGAAATTATTCAAATCTATGCGATTTCTGAAAATTTTATTATTTTTAAATAGGAGTCTTCTGCCTTTGGGCAGATTGAACATTATCTTTTGCAAACATATAGCAAGTACCAAAAAGATATATATTGTCTAATATCTCTTGGTAAACAGTATTATAATAATTTTTGATTGGTTATTAAAAAAATGTGTTTTTAAAAGTGTATTTTTAAGACATCTACCAGTTTTATTAGAAGCTTTTTTTGTACATTTTTATTATTTACATAAATAGACGGAAAAATATGAATTTTTGTTCGTTTCGAAAGTCAAATTTGCGTGTATTTGCTCTATCATTTTAGTAATCAACGTAATACTTTTCGGAACTTTCTCCCTTATAACAAAAATTTAGAAATAAAATGGCCGAAATTGTAAGGAATGTTTCATTTGTTAATTCAGAGTCGTAGCTCAAATTTTATTTCTTTTCTAAATCTAATTTTTGTTGAGAAAAGCTTTCTGCTCCTTGATAGATTAAAAATGTTGTTTAACAAACATCTACCAAACATCAAAAAGAGCATTAGTTATTTTCTAGTATGTCCTGGTAAACGTAACTATAATACTTAATAATTTGTTAATTATTTTGTTATAAACAAACCCTTTTATTGGAAATTTAAAAGGCCGTAGCAATATGGCTAATGATGATAGTTCCGTACGAACAGCTGCAATTTATGGCACACATAGAGCTGGAAAAGGGGCTATTTTGGCCAAAATCTTGGTACAAAAATAGCCAGATTTTTTCTGACCGTGTAGAATTATCCAAATTTAAATTTAAACTTTTAGCCGCTAATAAAAGTTGAGTAAGAATAAAATTTCTAAGGATTTTAAAGGATGTTTCGTTTTTTATAGAAAATCGTTACATTAAATTAGTTTTTTATAGAAGAGCTTTCTGTTTTTTGCAAGACTGAAAATTTTATTTTACAGAAAGATCTACCAAATACTAAAAATAGTATTATTTAGTTTCTAGTATCTCCTGCTAAACATAATTCTAAGATTTTTTAATTTTTTGACTTTGTTCTAAACAAACCCTTTAATTGGACAATTTTAATTTAAACTTTAAGATATAATCAAACATACAAAAAGTAAATTGTCCTACAGTTTAAGGCATGTTTAATGTTGTTATAGAAAGTCGTTGCTTTCATTTTTTTAAATAGGCGCTTTCTGCCTTTTGAAAGATTGAAAATTTTATTTTAAACATATCAACTACAATCCAAGAAGAGCCTTTATTTTTTCACATCTCTCGATAAACATATTATACCAATTATAAAATTTTTTAACTTGTGGACATGATAAAACCTAAAAAATAATAAGATATCCGAGAATTTTTAGGAGGATTTAATTTGTTTGGAAAGTCGTTGCTTTAATTTCAGTTCTTTAACAATTTAGGTTTTAAAATATATTTCTGTCTTTTGAAAGACTGAAGATTTTCTTTCACACACCTTTAACAATTACCAAAAAGAGCATTATTTGTATTCTACTATCTCGTGGTAAACATAATCAGAGTTTACTTTTTTAATAGAAAATATGTTTTATTTTTTTGAAAGAAGAGGCTTTTATCTTTTGGAATATTGAACTCTTTCTTCTCCTGATATATCTACAAAATACAAAAAAGAGCATTATTGATTTTCTAGTTTCTCCTGGTAAAAATAATTGATATAATTATTAATTGGTTTACAAAAATAGTGTATTACAAACCATTCTTTTAATACATTTTAATAAAAAGTCGTAAACATAATAAAAGTTAAGAAATAATGAAATGTCTTACAATTTTAAGGGCTTTGTAATTTGCTTTTACAGAAAGTCGTCGCTAGTGTTCCAAAGGAAAGTATTAAGGGAATTGGATTTGCTGCTACGTGTTCTTTGGTAGTTATAGATAAAGATGAATCGCCAGTTACAGTCAGTCCATCTGGTAAATTTTTTATTTTCTGTCGCTACACAAAAATAAAGAAATTATCTGATCTTTGAACTGTTTGTTCCCTAGTTTTAAAAAGAAACTACATTTATTACAGTTTTTATTTACAAAATTTCCTTTAAAAGTTAAGTACAAGTTGAAATTTATATTAAAATATGATCTCGTCTATACAAGATTTAGAAAAACAGAAATATTAACTATCAAGAATTATTGTGAAGTAATATTATATTGGCATAATGCCAAATCCATTCATTTCCTGATAATGAAAGTACGCAGTTACCAAGTTTAAATTTTAATATATTTAATCAAAGATAAAATGTTTTTTTGAAAATTTTGAAAATTTTTATTAAATTCAGATTGAATAAATAAATAGATTGAAATTCGTGGTTAAAAAAATGGAACATTGAAAATGAAATTTTGCCGTGACCCTGATTTTACGTACAGGTAATGATGAACAGAATATTATACTCTGGATGGACCACAGAGCAGAGTTGGAGGCAGAATTAATCAACTCAACAAATCACAAAGTACTCAAATATGTAGGAGGTAAAATATCCTTAGAAATGCAAGCACCGAAAATGATTTGGCTGAAAAATCACATGCCTGGTTCCTGGGCCCGCGCTAAACTTCTTTTCGATCTTCCCGATTTTCTCACATGGAAGGCAACTGGTTCAGAATCTCGGTATTTAATTATAGTTTGAATTTTATTTATAAATTCCATTTACTTTTCACTATTAAGTAACAACATTTATTTTCAGATCTTTATGCTCTTTAGTCTGTAAGTGGAATTATGTCGCCAGTCCTAAAGAGAATGGTTGGAATTCCGATTTCTTCGACACGATTGGTTTATCTGATTTGAAAGAAAATAACTGGAAACGAATAGGTAAACTAAAATTCTGTAATAATCTTAATTCTCTAATCCTGTTTACTATTTAACTGACAGTAAATGCACGCGCGCGTCCACCTCCTTAGATTTTTCTATCATAGTAATAAAAACATAAATAATTTAAAAATCAAGTGTTATCAGCATTTTTCAAATGATTTGAATAATTTAATATATTATTATATCTGAAATATGTACATAAAATGAATAATATCTATACGTTTGTCGGTTTTCTCTAAAAAAGAAACACTAATTTGACTATGTGTACCGACATTTGGAGATTAGAAAATAATGACCAATGACTAGAGAGCGGATTAGAACTACAGTGAAGTCAGCTATCGAGCGATGCTCAGGTTTCACACGTGGAGAACCCCGGCTAGACCATCAATTTTTCTTGATAATTGTAAGTTGAATGCGTTTGAAATTAAAGCTAAATATATTAAATGATTTTGAATTCAAAACTTTCCAATTCTAAATATTTTAGACAGGTAAAATTTTAAAATGGGATAATATTTCGAATGGAAGGAAAAGAAATTAAACTAGTATCATTTCTAAATAAAAACGTTTAAAATTGGATAATTTTAAGTTGGAAACATTTGTAAACAGAAGCTTTCAAAATTCAAAATCTTCAAACTAAGTTTTAAATGTGGACAATTTCTTTGGGAAGAATTTGAGATTGTCTCATTTCTAATTAAAGGCATTCTGAATTGAACAATTTTATTTCGAATTCAAGAATCCCGAAATTAAATGATTTCAAGATAAATTGTATAGAAACCTAAATTTTAATTAAATTAAAAAAAAACGATTTAACGTAAAAATTGATTAGAAAAACTTTTCTACAATTCAAAATTAAGTCACAATTATTTTAACCGTTAAAAATGAAACATTTTTCAATTGTCAACCTTTATAATTAAATTATTTTAAATAAACTGTCAAAATAAAACGTAATTTTGGATGGGAAATATTTTTAAAAAAATGTATACTCCAGAAACTTGAAACTTAAAGAAATCCGAGCTTCATTTAAGACTGCAAAATATTTAGTCGCAAAGAATTTATGTATTAAAACTTGTTTGTACTCAACCCCTTAAACATTTTTCTTACTTTAAGTACATTCTATTGTTTCGAAATTAGAAATTTTAAAATGGTTAATTATACTTTTCGTAGTTGTACCAATAAAATTTTAGTCATTTTCAAATCTAATTATTTTATATTTAAATGTTCTAAATAGTTTGGTTTCATTTTGCAACACACAAAACTTCCTGGTTTCTTCAATTCTTCGAAATTGTAGAAAATAAATAGAATAAACAGGATAAATTCAAAATAATGAAAAATTAAGACAATATAATTTCTCAAATACAAGCCTTAACAATGATCAGATTTTAGAACCAGACGTTGAATATTAAAGTTTTTTTATTTAGAAAGTGTTCCTAAAAGTTCGAAATTTCAAACTCAGTTTTAAAAAATCTATTGAATTGAATAACTCCTAAAATAATTCTTAAAAATGTCAAACTTTGCGATTAAAGTAGAAACAGTTGAATTTCGAAAAGTATAATTAACAATTTGTAAATGGTTAATTTCTAAAAGATTAAATTTACTCTAAGGGTTTACTCACAATAATAATTTCAATATAAAAATTCTTCGCGACTATATTTTTTTAGCCTTAAATGGAGTTCGGAGATGTTTCAGTTTCAAGTTTCTGGAGTATACATTTTTTAATTTTGTAGTATTTACCATCTAAAAGTACTTTTTATTTTGAACGTTTTTTAGAATGATTCAATTTTCAAGGTTCAGAATTGAAAATTTGTCTCTTTTGAACTGTGAAATTAAAGGTGAATTTATTCTTTTATTTTAGAAAAATTTGTCTAATGCATGTTTAGGTCAAATCATAAGTTTTTTAATTTAATAAAAATGTAGATTTCTAGAATCTCAGAAGCTTTTACTTTGAAATATTTAATGTAGTTTTTAATAAAAAATGTTTAAATTTAAATCGTTTCGAATTTTAATATATTAAAATTGAAGTTCTCATTTTTAAGTTATTCAATTTTGAATGCTTTTAATTAAAAATAATACAATTTTCATTATTCTGAATCTTAAATGATCTATTTTTGAAAACTCTAATAGGATATTCCAGTTTTAATGTCTTGAATTTATAAAATTCTGAAAGCTTTGACTTAGAAATGAGACAATTCCAACTTCTTCCTAAAGAAATGATCCAATTTTTAAGATTTCAGTTTGAAGGTTTTGAATTTTGAAATCTTCTTTTTACATTTTTTTAACGCTTTCTTTTAAAAATCGTACAACTTCAATCTTTTTTTCATTCTTTTCGAAATATTGCATTTTTTCAAAATTTTACGTATCTAAAATATTTTGAAATGAAACGTTTTAAATTCTAAATCATTTAATATGTTTGTCTTATATTTCACACGCTTTCAATTCGAAATTATTAAGAACATAATGGTCTAAGCGAGGTTCTCCGCGTGTGAGAACCGTGAGAACTGAGTACTGGTGCTCGACAGCTAACTTCACAGTGGCTATTATTATTACACCATTAAGCCATTTCCCTTTCGGGGTAGGCGTGAGTCACTCGGTAGGGGAAAGGAGTAGTGTGTGGAAGGGATAGAGATTTTTCAGATTGATCCAGAATTCTCGTGCTATTTAAGCAAATAACACGTTCGTTCCGCAACACTGCTCCGACTCAGGTTGCTGATCAATCTCTCTAGCAATCACCCCAAGCGAAGAACCTCACGAAGTCGTTATGTGAAGTTCCCCACTTGGGTCCATTAGTAGCCGAGGTCTTTTGTTTCAGGCGTCATTCACTCTACTGACACTCTTTAAATTAACTATTTGCCGCCATACTTTCCTGTCCTGGCATACTTCTCTAGCTTCTTTTATGTCCATGCATTTTTTCATGTAGGCTCTCGTGTTTCTGTGACTTCTTATGTCTCTTCTAACTAGGGTCTCATTCACAAATTCTAACCATTCTTTCCGCGGTCTGCCTCTGGGCACACTGCCATTTACTTCACCTTGATACACTTGTTTCGATAGTCGTTCATTTGGCATTCTCTCAACATGTCCGAACCATCTTAACCGATTTCTTTCCCATGTGTCTACTAGCGTCTCTTCTGCAGCTATAATTGCTAATAATGACTTATTATTTGCTATTGCAAATACAGGGTATGCAAAATCTTCAAAAGCATTTCTAGTGTTATGAAAATGATCATTACTAATTTTTTTAATGAAATATTATACAATATTTTATATATACTTTAACGTGACGGAGAAACAAATTACACTTGGCAATCGATGGAAAAGATGTTTGGTAGAGATTTTGTATAAGTGCAAACCCTCTAAATAGTATCAAATGTGAAATAAAGATAGTGTATTGCTTTTTTTATGCATTACAAATTTGTTGCAATGATATCAATTATGATTTGCGCGCTAGGCACGCGAGAAGTTTCTTCTCGAAAATCGAATTCTACATATAAGTACTTCAGGTTGACCACTCTGTTAATACTAAAATCTAAAAAGTTTTTAGTGAAAAAAACCTTTCCAAACACTTTAAATTCTACCCATTTAAAATCACATAAAATTATTCAATTTTTAATGAGTTTGATCTTAAATTCTTTCGAGTTTGAAAAATTAAATTGTTTATTTTCAATATTTTTCTAGATTGAAATAGAATTTTTTCTGTTTTTCTTTTCAATATTTTGATCAATATTTTCATTGAGTTAAAGCGGAGATTTTTTATTTTTTACAATAATTTTCTTATAATGAAAAAGAATAATATTTGTCAATGTTTTTATTAATCGAAAAAAGAAGAATTCTTATTTTAAACATTTTCATTCAATTGGAACGGCAGACATTTTCGTATTTAATTGATTTTTTTTTTCAATTTATCTGTGAATTCGAATAGGGGCATTTTATATTTTTACCATTTTTCTTGAGTTGAAGGAGGAAAACTCTGTAATTTTAGCATTTTTCTTAAGAGAAAAAGGGTAGATTTTTTTTTCATTTTTCTTCTGAATTGTAAGATTGTTTATTTTAAAATTTCTATTGAGTTAGAAGGGAAGAAATTTGGGCTTTTACATTTTTTCTCAATTGGAAATGGGAATTTTTTAATGTTATTAAAGAGTTGAATGGGGATTTTAAAATGTTGAATCGCGCTTTTTAAAATTCACTCATTTTTAATATTTTAATCCAAAGTGCAAAATAATAACTTGAAAATCAGTATAATAAAGCATTTCCATACAAGGGGAACAAGTTTATTTTGAAGATAATTTTATAAGATGTCAAACTGACGTATACTAATGAACTGTCACATTTACATGTTAGAAAAAGTTTCGAATTAAAAAAAAAAGGACACAAAAACGAGTGGAAATATTGGGAATGGTGGCCGACCATTTCGCCACCTGGTGCCGAAAACTGGAACTAGGCAGAGTAGGTACAATTTTAAAGGTGTATTTTAATTTTTGCATCAAATTGTTTTTATGATTGGTTTGTGAAATATAAAACAATGATTGAATACTAAAAACAAATGTTCATCAAAAATAAATAGTTTTAGATTGAATTGCCATCTTATACAGTGAAAAAAAAAACACATTTTTGAGGTTTAGAGTTCAACTGATTCTTGTGAAAATACAACAATTTGGTATAAAGTTAAACTATTTGATAGAAAATGATATATTTTTTATATATTGGAAATCATTTTAAAACGAAAAAATATTTGTTTAAAATTAATTGAATAAAATTTGGACTAACATCGCGTTCATTGTCTTTTTTGGTAGAAAATTATTCTTTTTGGTTGAATTCAATTATTTTGTAGAAAATTCATAGAATTCGGCTCAAAAATTAAAAAATTTGGTAAAAAATGTATGTATTTTGTTGAAAATTAGTCATTTTTGGTATAAAAACGATTTTTTTTTATTAATTCCAAGTATTTTTTATTTTTAATTAAATTTTTCTAAAATAAAAACTATTAGATTTATCGTTGAAAATTCATGTTTTTAGGTAAAAAATTGATCTTGGTTATAATTTAACTTTTTTTGTCGAAAATTTATATTCACGGGTTTAAAATTCAACAGTTTTAAAGAAAATTGAACTGGTTTTTAGAAAACTCTTTTTTTCCCTTTGAAAATGCAATAATTTGATATAAAACTCAACTGTTTGGTCAGCTATTTGGTACAAAATTAAAACTATTTTGCCATTAAAAATAAATAGTAATAGATTGAATTTCAATCTTATACAGTGAAAAAAAAGCAACACATTTTTGTCAAATAGGTTTTAAAAAAACCAATTATTTCACTATTTTATGTAAGTTTTAATGCATTGTAAGCTTAAATTAACTTCAATTAATGAATGTACAGACCAATTTTATCCAGATTATGCAAAGTATACGAATAATATAGACGTTAGGAATTGAAATACGAATTCTAACCTAACTTTTAGATCCTATTTTTAAATAGTAAATATTACATGCATAAATTAATACAAATTTACTTTGAGTTCAGTTTTGTTTCGAAACAAGTCCATTTAAGTTTATAATCTTTTGAAAGACACAATAAATGGTACAATAATTTTTTTTGTTTAGAAATATGTTTTTCATCGTATAATATGTAAATTCCATATAAACCCCTTTGTTTCTGATACATACTTATTTTATTATCCAATAAATACTTTAAACTTCGCAAAAAAATCTTTGAAACTCTTTTATGCACAATTTAAAATGCATCTTTAAAATCGTACCTACTCTCTCTAATCCGGATTTTTGTCCCTAAGTGGCGCATCGCAGTTGAACCATTCCCAATAAGAGATTCTAGAGATTCTAGAGTTTCTAGAGACTCTAGGAGATTCAATGTGGACAGAATGAATAAATCGTTGACTTTTATTAAATATAATTAATTTTTCATCACCAGGTTCAGTCATCAAAGCTCCCGGAGAACCTGTCGGTTCCGGCTTATCAAAACAAGCAGCAGCAGAATTAAATTTACTCCAAGGAACACCAGTTGGAACTTCAGTTATCGATGCTCATGCTGGTGGATTAGGAATGCTGGGTTGTGATTCTCCAGATCTGTCCACTGAATTGACAAGCAGACTAGGTATGTTAAAATCCAAATCTTTATATTCCTTTAGTGAAAAATTTTTTATCTATTGTAATTCGAAGGATTAATCTGCGGCACCTCAACATGTCACATGGCTGTTAGTCAAAAAGAGATTTTCATTGATGGTGTATGGGGTCCTTACTACAGTGCTATGTTTCCTGGATTGTGGCTTAGTGAAGGTGGTCAGAGTGCAACTGGAAAATTGATAGATCATATCATCGATACTCATCCTGCGACTTTTGAAATTTACGGGAAACTAGAAGAAAAATGGTTATTGTCTATTGTCTAAAGATTTAAATTTTTACACTTTTTGGCCTCGGACTCAATGATAAATTCAACAGTGGGTTAATAGTTTATTGTGGCTTCGAGATAAGGGGCCTCAAGTTAAGGTACTTCGAGAACTATTGGCCTCGTGTGGCCTCTGAATGTGAGGATGTGCGGACCTTATCTCCAGGCCACAGTGTAGTATAAATTTTGAAAAAAAAGGAAAACAGTAGCGTCATACAATTTTTTGAACATTATAACGAGGGATTATATTTTTTTCTAATTTGAGATCAATATAAATCTCACATGAAGTCGCGTAAAATCCTTCCAAATCCTTTAAATGACCCCAAAAGCTTTAAAATTTGTTAAAATTCTTCAGGAACCCAATATATTTTGGATCCCTTGAAATCTTGACATTTATTTTGAAACCCTTAAACCTGGCGTAAATATTGAAATTCCTGGACATCTGTAGAAATCCTGAAAAGTCCCTTGAAATTTGATTTCACTTATTCCTAAAAGTTTTCTCTAAATCCGCTGAAATACCTTGACATCTGTGTAACATCATTGATATCCTGGATATCTTTTTCAACTCCTTTGAAATTTTCTGAAATCGTACGAACTTCTTTGGAAACCCTTAAAAATGTCAAAATCTCGTTAAGTTACTTTGAATCTTTTAGAATATTCTTAACTCTTAAAAATTCTTTGAAAGCCCTTAAAATCTATAGAAAATCTTCATAATCTTATGGAATCTTTTGATTTATTTTTAAATCATATGCATTTCTCAAATATTATCAAATTTCTTGAAATCTTCGCAATCTTTTAAATTTCAAGAAAATTCTAGGTCGTGGTGTCAGAATGGCTTGTATCCGGATATATCATACCACGGTGAAAAAAAGTATCCCGTATTTCACAGCTTAATCAAACCAAATTTTGAACTACGAATTCTCAAAAGTGGAGATAATGGAATGTTATATGCAAATATGAAATCATTCTGATACCCTAAACTGGAACTCTCTGTCTGATTTGAAAAAGAATTGGTTTATGTCTATGTATAGTCTTTAAAATCCTTTTAAATTCTCAAAATTCCTTTAAATTTTTTCATACACTTTCAAAATCCTTTGAAATTTTAAATCCTTGAAGACTGTATAAAATCGCGTAGGCCTGGTAAAATCTCTATAAATCCCTTTATATAGTTTGAAAGCCCGCGAATTACCTTGCCGTGCAAAAGTTCCCAACCACCTCTTTTTTATGTTTGATTATGTTCTCTTAATTTTAATTATGTCAGAGCTAACAAATATTGTCTTTGTATGGCTATGCTCTCAAAATTCTATATAAAATGAGCCCAGGATGAAGCCAGTTGGTCTATTTTTAAGTAGATATTGTAAAATAGTGTAAATTTCAATGTTTTCTTTAATTTCCAATAACTTCCGTAATAATCAATATTTTTTAATGTTCTTGGTCTTATTTTGAAGCTATTTGTCTTAGTTCGTAAACACATGAAACATATAACCATTGAGTTTCTATAAAAGTCCCTGAAAAAAAATATAAATATTTTTATTTGCCTACAGGTAAGCTGTTTTCATATTTTTTCAACTTGATACTGTGATATCCTGGGCTCATTTTATACAGACTTTTGAGATAATTCAATCCTTTGAATTCAGATTTTAGCGATTACAGATATGTTATTTTAGCCAATCAGCGAAACAGTTGGAAAATAATATGCTTAAAGACATAGTCCGAGGTCTGCACTTTACCAAAAAACTTCTATAACTTTACAATATTTTTTTCAGGCACATCCAACAATATTTACATAATCTCTTAAAAACAATGGCCAGGAAGGAAAATCTCTTGAATGAATCCTACTTGACAAAGGATCTCCATGTGTGGCCAGATTTCCATGGAAATCGATCTCCTCTTGCAGATCCGACTTTACGCGGAATGGTAATTGTATTTTTTTATTTGTATTCATTCAAAGCAGTGCTCAATTTTCTAGTTACTTTGTATTTATCAGTTTTTAATTTATTGCTTCAGATATCGGGACTTTCTCTATCCTCTGATGAGGAAAGTTTAGCAAAACTGTATTTAGCGACTCTGCAGGCCATAACTGTAAGTTTCGCTTCTTTTAAATTATTATAACCTACACAAACGTGTGAAATTGTCGTTACGATCAGTAAAAGTAGTATTAAAAATCACTGCTGACTTTGAAACGTAATTACTTATTCATAATCATTTTTTCTTTCAAATATTAAATTTCTTTCTCTTTCTAGTATGGAACAAAACATATCATTGAGGCCTTGACTTTAGCAGGACACAAGATAGAAGTAGTTTTAATCTGTGGTGGTTTAAGTCGCAGTGAATTATTTGTACAGACTCAGGCTGACGTTTTAGGATTGCCTGTTTTGATTCCGGCCGAAAAGGAACCAGTTATGCTCGGTGCTGCAATTTTGGGTGCTTCCGCTGGGAAATATTCCTCTATTCAAAGCGCTATTAAAGCTATGAAAAGTTTGTCCAATATTGTAAAACCTAAAGCTGAATCTTACCCGTAAGTAAAAATCCAGTTGGCCGAAACATGTTATATAATTTTTCCATTTACCATGCTAAACCTTTAAGCATTAATTTCAGATTCCACTCTCAAAAGTATAGAGTTTTTAAAAAAATGGTTGAAGATCAGAAAAGTTATAAAAGACTAATGGACCAAGATCTTTAACGGGAAAGCACCCTAGACTTAAAAAAACCCCATGCATTCTTAATAGGATGAATTAATTCCAACTACACAGTATAAAATGAAAATATATATTTTTTTATTCAAAGTTAAGTATATAAAATATGTATATTACGTTAGTTTATAAATCTCAAGTGGACAATAATAACAAACGTAATTTTGTGAAGCGAGTTGTTAGACTGAACGTAAAATCAGTGAAGCGACACTTATACTTCTAAAAGAATAACTAGTACGTTGAAATATTTTATATTTCTACGAAATATAAACTGCACACGCCAGATACACAATCGTAGAATAAAAGGCAAGTTTTTTTAATTAATATACTTATATAAAATAGTAAATTTGCTCTAATTATTGCTTTGGAAGTCAATACACAATAAAAATAGTAAACTTGATTCATAATAAATTCGTTTCAGTTCTATCGTGAATGCGACTTCTTATAACGAGCAATTTTTCAGAGTGAAATATTAAACTTAAGCTGTTTGAGTTTCTATGAATAACAACAATCATTAACTCCTGAAAATAATAACGTGTAAATAAAAGTGCTTTTTAACTCTACAAGACCGTAACGATTTCATGATTTAAAAATGTTTGCGATTATTATGCAATAATTCGAAACTAGTGAAGGGTGGCCATATAAGATTTAAACAAAATCTTCCCGATTTTAAAACAATTTTCCGGGTTACTTAAATTTAAAATCTCCAAAAAGTTTACAATTTAAAGTATTCAAAACATAAATGTTGTATACTTTAAAACATGAAAGCTTTCAAAATAAGACAATCTCCAAATGAAAAACTTTTAGATTGTAGTTACAAAGCAGAAGCTATCAAAATTGAATAATTTTCACTTCGGGGCCTTCATAAAAAAAATCATTATTCCATTTTTAATATATCCTATACTATTATTCAACTATTTAAGAATTATAATTTTAAATTGTCAAATTCGCGAAATTTTAAACTTGGTTTATCCAACTCTAACTTAGTGAATTTATAATCATTCAAGTATGAAAAGATATGACATCATTATAATATTGCACGATGTTAATCAACTAAAATTTGAACCAAGAGGATGTTGACTTTTCAATTTTAAAAATGGCTTCAATTCGAACGTTTTCGATTTAAAATCGTCCCTTCCAATTTGAAATAAAATGTTATAATTCTAAAACATTAAATTCAGAATTATTTCATTTTATATGCTACTAGTTAGAAATTGATCAACTTTTTACTATCAAACTAAAAGTATTAAATTTGTAACGCATTCAATTTAATGTCATTAAACTATAAAGGGGTTTTAAAACATTTAAATTCACATTTTTTCAATTTAAACGCTTCATTCTAATTGTATTCAATATTGAAGACTTTAGACTTATATTATGTTAATATCTTAAAATTTATTTTGCTATCAAGATTTTCAATTTGAAATACATTTTCATGATCATTAAAGATCTGTTTCAAATGTTCAATATTTAAGGCTTCAAACTTACACTACTAAAATTTTTCAATTTGAAACGCTCCAATCACGTCTAGAATCACGACCCAGCTACTGCTTTTAATATTGGAAATATATGGAGGTTTTTTTTTTACTAAATAACGCCTTGATTTATAAATTATACAATGTTAAGAAATTTAAATTTAAAACCAAACAATTTTCTACATTTTAATCTAAAAGAATTGAATTTTTAATTCAACAATTTAGGTTTAAAAATACAATTTTCAAATAAAGTTCTTACAAATCAAACGATTTTACAATTAATCTTTAAAATGGAAGAATTTAAAATTAGAATTGGATAGATTTCTCTACTAAAACTAAGAATTAAAAAAAAACTCCATGAATCTAGTGGCCACCCTGCTAGTGATACACTTACCAATTGCACTCAACATTAAACACTTTTTTTGGTGATTGTGTAACAATTTTGTGCATTCACCAAAATATAATTTCTCTTATTAAATTGTGCAAGAGTTCCAAGACTGGAATGAAAACAAGGCGAGGTATGTACATAAAAATACTTGTAGGTAACGGTAAAACTGTTTTCTACCAAACAGAAGCATATTCAATTATCTGCCAATTAGAGTTAACTTTTTGATATACATTTGTAACGATATGTCAACATTAATAAACATGTTCTAATGTCCATAGACACTGCTGTAATATCATGTTGTGCAAAAGCTTTATATAAAAACGTTTGGAAGACGTTAAAAGTTTTATCGTAAATCATAACATTGATTATGCTTAAACATACTCAAAGTATTCTCTAATACCAATTACATAGTAATAAATTCAAGTTTGTCTTGAGTTACAAATCCAAACTTGTATATAGCCTCTTTAACATCATTGCTCTAAACGGAAGAAAAACGTAACTAAAATAGTAAATGGAAAAGTTTATCCAACTCTACGAATCTGACGGATTATTTACGACATTTGAATAAATCATTTTCTAAAGTTTCAGTTTTGAAACTGATAAAATTTGAATTAAAAATTAAATTTAAAAAACAACCTCGTATAAAAATTATTTTATACAAAAGTTTCCTTGATACGATTTTTTTCAAAAATTTCGCTTTTGAGAATATTCCGACAGCAAGTCATCTTTTAATGCTAAATTGCAAATTGCTTTGTGCGAAATGATCTTTGGATAAAATAATGCGCTACGGTAAGAGTGAACCAAGCCGCAAATACAGTGACTTCTTGCTTATTTCAAGGGTCGTGAAACGTAAACATGCGCATATTTCAACGGTAGAGAGGTCCCCCTACCTCTATCGCAGTGGTCGGCACGCTCTTGCCCTGGGCAGGGTAGCCTGCCCTGGCTGCCCTGTGACCTACTCTGAGGGCAGTACCTGCGAGCTTGGCCAGGCCACCCCTTTCCTCAGGGGTCCTTTGTTAGAAAATGGGACAAAAATGTGAGATTAAAAAATTCGTAATTTTGCGATCAGTGACTTAAAAGTAATATATTTGAAATCTACGTATAGTTCCGATTCCAAAGACATGTAATTTGTTTATAAAGGTT